>NC_051394.1:52767424-52779924 GCF_015228065.2 Penaeus monodon
GAGGAGGAGGAGAGAAGGAGGGAGGTAAGGAGGAGGAGGATGAAGGTGATAGTGAGGAAGAAAATGAAGAAAATGAGAAAGGAGGAGGAGGAGGAGGAAGAGAAATGAAGTAAGAAATAGTAGGAAAATGAGAAAGAAGAGGAGGAGGAGGAGGAGGAAGAGGCCGCGTCAGATACCGTAAATTAGAACTTTCTCGTTTTCCTGGTTTCTAGACATGTTTACTCGCGTTCCCCAGTGCGGCTGGGGGTGTGGGGGGTGTTTGGGGGGTGGGTGTTGGTGGGGGGTTTTGGGGGGGGTTGGGGTGGTGGGGTGCTGGTGGTGCGGGTTGGTGCGGCGTGCGTTGTGGGTGGGTGTGTGTGTGTGTGTGTGTGTGTGTGTGTGTGTGTGTGCGTACGTGCGTGCGTGTATGTGTGTGTGTGTGTGTAAGTGTGTATGTGCAAATGTGTATATGCCATCATCCATTTTTCTTACAAAATGAGAATTTTATTTAAAAAGACAGTTTTTTTTAAATTACCGAGGGGTTTAAATACGGGATGATAATTTTTTCCGGAATTAAAAAACCCATGTTTTACCCGAATTCGCGAAATGTATCATGGGGGTGTATATACTTTTTTTCAATTTGGCACGTAACTACACTCCAGGGATATTAAGCTGAATAAAGATCTTGTTCCAATAAAGGCGGTGACGCACAGAACGACGATATTTAACATTCAAGCAGCGGCGATTTTCATGCCTTCGGGAACTCATGAATCTCCTTCGGGTGTGCATGGCGTGCTTCAGCAGGCATGGGACTTTACAAAGCTGTATTAAAACACACACCACAAATAAATAAATACATATAATGTGTGTGTGTGTGGTGTTGGTGTGGGGTGTGTGGGTGTGTGTGTGTAGTATAAGGGGGTGGTGGGGTGATATAAGGTGTGTTGTTTGTGTGTGTGGTTTTGTGGTGTGTTTTTGTGTGTTTGTTGTGTGTGGTTTTTTTTGGGTGTTGTGTGGGGTGTGGGGGGTTGGGGTTTGTTTTTGTGTTTTGGGTTTTGTGTTTGTTTTTGGGTTTGGGGGTGTGTGTGTGTGTGGTGTGTGGTGTGTGTGGGGGTGGTTGTGTGTGGGTGTTTTGTGGTGGTGTGGTGAGGGAGAGGAGATGGAGAGTTGGAGGGAGAGGAGATGGGAAGAGTGAGGGGAGGAGAGATGGAGAGTTTGGAGGGAGAGGGAGATGGAGATTGGAGGGAGAGGGAGATGGAGCGTTGGAGGTGAGAGGGGGGGGGGGAGATGGAGAGTTGGAGGGAGAGAGAGGGAGATGGAGAGTTGGAGGGAGAGGGAGAGAGAGTGGAGGGAGAGGGAGATGGAGAGTTGGAGTGAGAGAGAGGGAGGATGGAGAGAGAGTTGGAGGGACAGGAGGGAGACGAAAAGTTGTGAGCGGAGAGCTGGAGGGGAGAGGGTAAGAATCGATGTATGGTGGAGGGAGAGGGAAAGGATAGAGATTGATGAGTTGGAGGAGAGGAGGATGATGTATGGGTGGGTGGCGAAGGAGAGTTGGAGGGAGAGGGGGGAGAGGCGATGGAGTTGGGAGGGAGATGGGAGGATGGAAGTGGAGGGAGAGAGGAGGGGGGGTCCAGATGGAGAGTGGAGGGAGAGGGAGATGAGAGATGGACGAGTTGGAAGGAGAGAGGAGGAGATGGGAGAGATGGAGGAGAGGGAGATGGAGAGTTGGAATGGAGAGGGAAGATGGAGATTTGGAGGGAGAAGGAGATGGAGGTGGAGGGAGAGGGAGATGGAGGGAGAGGGAGGAAAAAGAGTTGGAGGGAGAGGGAGAGGAGGAGAGGAGGGAGAAAAGGAGTTGGAGGGGAGAGGGAGATGGAGGGAGAGGGAGGAAAAAAAGTAGGTGGAGGGAGAGGGAGATGGAGAGGTGGAGAGGAGAGGAGAATGAGAGAGGATTTGTTCCATGTGAGATGAAGGTTGGGAGAGAGAGAGATGGAGAGCTGGAGGAAAGTTAGGGAGGAAGAGGGGATGGAAAGAGCAAATGAAAGAGAAGGAAAGGGGTGAGGAGTGGAGAAAAGAATGGAGGAAGAGAGAAAGGGTTGGAGAGGATGGAAGGTGGGGTTAGGAGAAGGAGGAATAGAGGGAGAAGCAGGGAGGAACGCGGAAGGACTGAGAGGAAGAGAAAGAGAGGCATTGAGAAAAAGAGAGAGAGAAAGGGATTTAAATAAGGAAAGATCATACAGGAGGGAGGAAAAAGTAAAAAAGGGAAAAAAATGTGGATATAGAAAGAGAAAGAGGTAAAGGAACGATAAAATAAATAAATGATTAAGCAAAAGGAACAGTTTAAGTCATTCTTTGAAAAATCTTATATTTTATTTCTTTTCTTTCTTGCTCTATTTTTCTTTTTTTTTCGTTTTCTTTCATTTTCTTCCATTTCGAATTAATTCTTTGACTTTCTTTTTTGCATTCTTATCTTATCGATCTGTTATGCGGGGAGTGTGTAAGTCAAATTCTTTTTATATCTGTGTATCGTCTCTATTTCTCGTCTCTCCTTCTTCTTCACTCTCTATCTTATATATCTACGCATCTATCTATCCATCTCGAGCTCTCCTATCTCATGCCCCACCACCCTCTCTCTCCCTCTCTTCTCTCTCTCTATCTCTCTCTCTCTTCTCTCGTCTAGCTTATCTCTCTCTCTCTCTTCTCTCTCTCTCTCTCTATCTCTCTACGCGATATCTGTCTGCCTATCTTCTCAAAGCGCTTATATTGCTGCGTGTTGGAGCGATTAACTCTTTGAATGTCTGCGCAGGTGTTTTTTTTTTTTTTTTCTCCACAGGTGTTAAGGATAAAATGCTGTAAAATGAAGCTCTGGGCAATAAGCATGCCTCTTTTTGTATATGAAAAGAAATGAATTTCCTTTTTATCTTTTTTGTCTTCGCTTCCGACTTATTTAATATTAACAGTATAAATTTCTGAGTTTGAGTTGGTATAAAAAACCTTAAAGGAAGCATTATCGTGGTAAAGTTAAATGTGTTTCGCGTGCTCTAAAATTTGCGTTTTCTTATTCTTATTCGCTCACTTCTATGGTTTAAATATATTGGATTTATTAATGTATTCTCTCAAGTTTCATTTCAATTTTTGTCTTGACATTTGTCCTTTCTTTCATTAAAGATTAAAAACAGAAACTTATATGAAGAAAAAAAGGACAGTAAAGAAAGAAAGAAGAAAAAAATATGTGTGGTATATATGTAGAATATATATATATATCTATGTATATATTTAGATATAGACTAATATATATATTTATATATATATCTATATATATATATATATATATATAGTCAATGTATATGTATATATGTATATCATATATACACATATATAATATGTATAATTAGATATATGATGCAGACACACACACACACACACCACAACACCACACACACCACCACACACACACACACACACACACACACACACACTATATATATATATATATATTATATATATATATATATATATATCTATATCTCTACTATCTATTATATTATTCTATATACATATATATATATATATATATATATATATATATATATTATATTATATATAATGTGATATCTATATATGTATATATATATTATTTTATATATATATATATATATATATAGTGTGTGTGTGTGTGTGTGTGTAGTGTGTGTGTGATGTGTGTGTGGTGTGTGTGGTGTGTGGTGTGCGTGGTAGTGTGTGTGTGTGTGTGTGGGTGTGTGTATATTATATGTGTATATATATAAATATATAGATATATCTATTGTTATATATATCTAATATATATAACATAGAAATCATTATATCATATATATATACACATGGTGTGTGTGTATATATATATATGTCTATATAGAGTATATATATATATATATATATATATATATATATATATATATCTATATATATATATGGATTAAGCATGTGTGTGGCGTGGTGCGCGTGTGTAGTGTCTATGTTTTTGTCTTTTGGGGGTTCTTGTGAAAAAGGGAAGTTGTCCAAGGAATGTTGTTTTGACATAACTATTCATGCATGTTACCTGCGCGATGGTGTATTGGAGTCCGACTGGTAATTACCGAGATAAGTCGATTTACGTTACGTAGTTTTAAATGCATGCTGTATTTTAAAACAAGCATACCTTAAGCATAGGATATCCTTGCATCGTACAGCATGTAATGACCTGGTTTTATCAAGCTGGAAAATCTCCATCGTAGGATATAAATTGGAATTTTATAGGATTTTTGAAATGTAAATCTACACTCTAAATGTATAGTGTATGGAATGCTGTGTAGTTAAAGATGAATATACGTTCGGATGATATTCTATCACTTTAAGATTTCTTTGTTATTAAGCCGGTTTTCTTTAGGTGCGTTTAAAAATTATATATATATAAGTTTATAACGGTTTAAAAACTTATTTATAAACGTCTATAAACGTATTTTATGTATTTCAGTTGCTATTACATTTTTCAGTGCCCTGTCCTAACAAGGACGTTGGCGATATGGATTTCTAAGATTTTCTTGGCAATTTAGAGCGGTGGTTTGCCGTTGCCTTCCGCGGTGTTTTTATCGAGTCACAATCTCTATTTACCCGGGTCTGGGACCGGCACTGACTTGGCTTTTGCCCACCCAGCGGCTAGGCAGGCAATCGAAGTGAAGTCCTTGCCAGGGAAACAACGCGAACTCAGTTTGGCCGTCGTGACAGTCTTGAATCCGAGCTCTAACACCAGCCACCCCGGCGGCTTGGCTAGTACATATAGTCATTTAAATCAGCTTCTCTCACCGTCTATTTTTCTCTTTTTCTTTACTTATGCGTTTTATTTTTACATTAATGTGCAATAGGGGGTTGTTTTCGTGTATGAACACTCTATATGCACAGCCCTCTCTCCCTTCCCTTCGAAAAAAAATCATGTTCTCTGATAATGGTAAAAAAAAATGTGAATTGTCACTCTGCAATATTTAATATCTAAATGTTCAAATAAAGTATGACATCTGTCTGTAGTACAATTTTCTTCCAGATTTTGTTTAATTTATCTTTGCGGAGGTTGCTCATATAGGCGATAGAGACACAAACTCTGCTGATGTTACGAATTTCCGGTAGAATATTTATAACAGGATCTAACTATTGTGTGGAAGAACATTTTTCATTTTGTTTTTTAGAGGAAAACTTCCTGTTGAAAGAAATTTTGAGAACTGTTTCATAGCATTAACATTTCAATACGAGGTGCATTTGATGAGATATTGATTTTTTTGTTGCTTTGTTTGATTTTTTTTTGTTTGCATTCTTCTATTTTCTTTGTTTCACAGTTTGCGACAGACGACAAGGACAGACTGGGAGCCTCCATATTCATTAATCGGTCTACGAAAGGTCGTCAATATGAAAGGTAGTGGGTGGTCTTTTGAAATACATCGGAAAACTATTCTGCTTTTTAAAATTATTTTTCTAGTTCAATACGCTCCAACAATTTATCCATCTACTTTGAGGGAATATCTATCACTGCGACAAATTATTAAATTAGTTGCATATGAATATATATGTATTATATACATATATATACTATATATATATATATATATTACACAATATACTATCTCTATATATATATATATATATTATATATATTAATACATATATATTATATATACATATATACATATATAATATATTAATATATATTATATATATATATATATATATATATAATATAATATATATATATATGTGTGTGGGTGGGGTGGGTGGGTGGGTTGTGTGTGTGTGTTTGTAGTGTGTGTGTGTATGTGTATGTGTATGTGTATGTAGAAATATATATGTGTATATATATAAGATATATATATATATATATATACCATTCAAAGGGCTAACGCATCCAACCTCGCTTCCCAGCCACGAGGATCACTCGAGCGAGTCTCAAGGAAGGCCCACGGCCAATCTCTAATTATCACAATAGGTCTAATCAAGCCATGACCTCTGGGGCGTTCCACGGGCCTCCCTCCACCAGGTTGTCGAAAGAAGACCAACCTGATGGGCAGGTCATCCACAGGGAAATGAGCTAAAGGTGCCCATATAGGCTGAATTGGCGATCCATGATCGGCGAAGGACTTGCTACAAAAGCATCAAGACAAGACTCAAGACATTGGATAGCATCAGAGTTTCGTTTCCATAGAGCAAAACTGGCAATATCAAGACCTTGAAGACACATAGCTTGGTTCCTTCTGCATGGGTACGACATCTCCAAATGCTCTTGTTGATCGAGTCATCGGTCCTGTTGCCAGACAATCCATCTATTGACTTCTGGTCTGACAACCCAGGATAGGGATTACACTACCAAGGTTTGTAAAAACCACTCTGTAACTTCAACGTCTCACCGCAAACATGGCTCGACTGAAAGGGTTCCCCTAACAGGCCACCAGGACTCCAGGGACTCAGATAGGATAGCAACCCATCAGGCACAGTTCAAGGTCTGGATCTTGATACTGCCTAGTGTTGCTCCACACTGACTTTGGCTAGTAGCTCTGCCCATTATCCAGTCAATACAGGTTGTTGAAAAGTGTTGGTGCAAGGACCCAGCCTTGCCTCACCCCTGAATAACAAGGGAAGAAGTTCGGCTACCTCCACCACCTTTTACAGCACTTTCAGTACAGTATAAAGGCTTGCTATTAGGTAATAAATCTGTGTTAGGATCCCCTCAGTCTCCGATCTCCCATAGTGATTCCTGATGCCATGAGTCAAAAGCTTCTTAGAGTCGATGTAGGTGCAATGCAACCATGACCAAACCAAAACGGCGTTCCACAATTATCGACGACTGTATTCGGGTCTATTATGGACTTGCCAGGAGTAAATCCAGACTGCTCCAGTTTATGATGCCTCAGTAGGTGGTTGCGGATCCGTTTCGAAGAATGTGGGTGAGAACTTGCCTGGTATGCTGGCAATGTAATGCCACAGTAGTTGCGACAATTCCCAAACGATGCCCATTTCCCCCTCCAGAGATGGCGATGACACGCCCCTCAACAGGTCAGGAGGAATGGTACCAGACTGCCAGATGGCAGTCAGGACTTATGAAGGCCGAGCCATAGGTTTACCCCCGCTTTAGAAGTCAGCAGGGAATCACATATGCCTGAAGCTTTCCCATTCTTCAGCTGGAAATTTGCCATCCTAACCTCCGTTACTCGTAGGAGGTTCCTCGCTGAGGGTCAATTCCGCACAGGTATTTGACATCTGACATCTAAGCTAACTGTTAAGGTCTACTTGGTACAACTGCTCAAAATACTCGGCCTAACGTTCCGAACTCCAACATGTATCTGAGGATTGATCTGTCCTTCTGTTGATCGGATGCAGTCATCTGTGAGGAGGGCTTAGAAGTCCAGCTTCTCAGGCTTGGTAGGGAGGGCGAGCGTTACCAAGAAATAGCCTTCAACCTCCCAGCAAGATCCTTGATGAACTGTTCCTTGTCCCTTCTCAGCGTGGTCCGAGCCTATTGCAACCATGGAGCAATGCAAGACTTGATTACCATTCAGCCAAGCCAAGTGGACATGGCTTCAACGGCCTCTAATGTCTCCAGGATATGGAATTCTACTTGCCCTGGGCGTACGCACTGGATCCTAGGCTGCTGAGGTCATGCGCTTGAAGAGCTCCCACAGAGCAACTGGGTCCACAGGTTGTCCAGTTCTGTGTACTGTCAGAGATGACATGTGAACCCACTGGCACATCTCCTCCCTTATCTGTCCAAGTCGAAACACCTAGGGTGGCCACTGGGGGATGGAAACGTTTGAAGTAGACCCGCAGGGTAGCCACAACCAGCCTATGGTCCACCCCCAAACTTGCCACAGAAAACTCGACATCCGGTAAACCCTGCAGTTCTGAGGATCCTCCATGCGTGTAACAAGAATGTGGTCAATCTCCTGGCCACTGTACCCATATCACTATACCATGTCCAGCAATGCGGGTTGGTACCAGGAGCAGAAGATCCTTCATTTTCCTGGGGACCTCCAAAGTCCAAGAGAAGGAAGGCTATCTCGCTGCTGGGATCAGCTCCACGAGCAATGAGGGATGACAGACATCTCAAAAACAGCTCGTGTCACAAGCAGGATACGCATTGAAGTCGCCGAACAATGCAATATCTCGCTGGGGCAAATGTCTTTGCCACAGATGCGAGTTGGTGACAGAATGCCTCTTTCACTCGAGTTTACATATAAAACAATAGAGGACATGAAGCCAAAAGCATGCATCAGTCTCAATGCCATAATACGCCTCATCAACCGGTGTCCACCTCAACTACCGAGGGTGAAGTCGGATGTAGATGGCTATAGCTACACATGGAGGTGGTGACCATCGCTGCAGCCGACCAGTAGTAGGTGTACCCATCCTCCTGATCGTGATGCCCAGGTCTTCTCACCTCCGAGAGGGCAGCCACCATAATCCCATTCGCTTCAATTTCCTGTCAATAGGAGAGGTAAACTGCTTCATCTGCCGCAAGGACGGATGTTCCAAGGCACCCTACCGCGGAAAGACTAGCCCGAGGTTAAGTCCTCGGGCGGTCACTCTGGTTGCATGCCCCACTGACGCTGCCCCAAATGTGAGGCCACCCATCACCTGTGGGGTTCCTGAGGGCTTGCCCCATAAGCTTCATAGGTCCCAGCTGGGGACCACAGGCCCGCCTTCTTATGGGGTGGGAGGGGACGCTCCCCTACCCCCAGCATATCCAATTTACTTGCAGCTTGCCAGAGGGATTTCTGGGGGGAGGCGGACTGACAAGGCCAAACTCCCTGAGTCCACCCAATACCCCAGGGTGGCTAGGGGGCTGGAGGTGTATGGAGCTAGGGGCGTGTCACACGCTGGTGGGCCCATAGCTCTGTACCTCTGGGGCCTCCTGTGCTCCGAGATCCCCCACAGTTTAGCCTGGGACCGCAAAGTGCCCAGTTTCCCATGGACGCGCCATGAGGAGGCAGTGGCAGAAGGCTCTGAGACGGAGAGGCTGTGAATTGGCAGGAGGGACTTATGCAAAGTGCTCCCTTTTCGCAAGGCCAGCAGTAGTGGCAGCTGCAAGCGTGAAGGCATGCAAGCACATGTAACAATATCTAGGCTACCCACACCATCACTCACATCACCTTGCGCATGAAACATATATATATAGGATGATAGATACATAGATAGATAGATTATATATATATACAGTATATATATGTTACATAGATAATATATGTATATATATCTATGTATATATATATAATCTATCTATCTATCTCTCTATCTATCCTATTATATATATGTTTCATGCGCAAGGTGATGTGAAAGTCGCCTGGTGTGGTAGCCTAGATAGTGTTAAGTTGCTGCATGCTCAGCTGCAGCTGCCACTACTGGCTGGCCTATTGCGGAAAAAAGGGAGCACTTTGCAATAAGTCCTCCTGCCAGATCACAGCCTCTCCGTCATCGAGCCTTTCTGCAGTGCCTCCTCATGGCCGCCCATGGGAAAAATGGGCACTTGGCGGTCCCAGGCTAAACTGTGGGGGATCTCGGAGCAAGCAGGACGCCAGAGGTTACAGAGCTTATGGCCCACCAGCGTGTGGGACACGCCCTAGCTCCATACCACTCCAGCCCCCTAGCCACCTGGGGTAATGGTGGATAGGGGAGTGGGGCCTTGTCAGTCCTCCTCCCCCAGAAATCCCTCTGGCAATGCTCCAAAATAAATGGATATGATGGGGAGGGGAGCTGTCCCTCCACACAGCAAGAAGGCGGGCTGTGGGTCCAGCTGGGACTATGAAGCTATGGGGCAAGCCCCTCAGGAACCCCACAGGTGGATGGGTCGGCCTCACATTTGGTGGCAGCGGTTCAAGTGGGGGCATGCAACCAGAGTGACCGCCCGAGGCTTAAACCTCGGGCGAGCTTTCGGGTAGGTGCTTGGAACATCCGTACCTGCGGCAGATGAGCAGTTACCTCTCCTATGTGCCGGAATTGAAGCGATGGGAGTATGGTGGCTGCCCCTCGGGAGGTGAAGGGAAGACCTGGTAGCAGCACGATCAGTATGGATGGGTACACCTACTACTAGTCAGGCCGCAGTATTGGTCATCATCTCCAGGGAGTAGCCATAGCCATCTCCAGCCGACTCAGCCTCGGTAGTTGAGGTTGACACCGGTTGATGAGCGTATTCTGGCATGAGACTGATGCATGCTTTTGGTTCATGTCTCTTATTGTTGTATATGTAAACTCGATGGGAAAGAGCATTCTGCACCAAACTTCGCATCTGTGGCAGAACATTTGCCCCCAGCGAGATATTGCATTGTTCGGGCGACTTCAATGCAGTATACGGCTGTGACCGCGCTGGTTATGAGGATGTCTGTCAGCCTCATGGCTCGGGAGCTGATCCCCAGCAGCGAGGTAGCCTACTTCTCAATGGGACTTTGGTATGGTCAGAAAATGAGGCTCTCTGGCTCTGGTTGACCAACCACGCATTGCTGATCATGGTTATAGTTATATGGGTACAGTGGCCATGGAGATTGACCACATTCTTGTTAGCACGCAACTGGAGGATCTCCAGAACTGCTAGGGTTTACCGGAGTGTCGAGTTCTGTGGCACAAGACCATAGGCTGGTGTCGGCTACCTGGGGTCTACTTTCAAAACTTTCCATCACTCAGTGGCCAACCCCTAAGGGTTTCACTTGGACAGGATAAGGGAGGAGGAGTGTGCCAGTGGGTCACCATGGCAGTCTCTGACGATACACAGAAACTGGACAACCTGATGGACCCAGTTGTCTGTGGGAGCTCTCAAGCGCATGACACTCGAAGCAGGCCTAGGAGTCCAGGGCGTACGCCCGAGAGGGGAAAAGGGTAGAATTCCATATCCTGGAGACATTAGACGGCCGTTGAAGCATGTCACTTGGCTTGGCCTGAATGGTAATCAAGTCTTGCCTGCTCCATCGGTGCATAGGGCTCGGACACTGCTGCGAAGGACAAAGGAAACAGTTCATCAAGGATCTTGCTTGAGGCGGTGAAGGCTATTTCTTTGGTAAACGTACCCTTCGCCCTCCTACCAAGCATGAGAAAGCTGACTCTAAGCCTCCTCACAAGATGACTGCAGTCGATCAACAAAAGGGACAGATCATCTCAGATCATGTTGGAGTTCGTGAAAACGTTGGGGGGGGCGTCGAGTAGTTTGAGCAGTATGTACCAGGTAGACCCTCCAACAGTTAGATTAGATGCAAGATGTCACAATACATGTGCGGATTACCACATCAGCGGAGGAACCTCCTACAGTAACGGAGTTAGGATGGCAATTTCCAAGCTGAAGAATGGGAAAGCTTCAGGCATATGTGATATCCCTGCTGAAAACTTCTAAAGGCTAGGGGTAAACCTATGGCTCGGGGCTGCATACAGTCACGACTGCCATATGGCAGTTGGTACCATTCCTCCTGACCTTGTGAGGGCGTGGTCATCCCTCTCTGGCGGGGAAATGGGATCGTTGGGATTGTGCAACTACTGTGCATTCATGCTCAGCCTACAGGCAAAGTTCTCACCCACATTCTTCATGAAACGGATCCGCAACCACCTACTGAGGCATCAGAACTGGAGCAGTTTGGATATCCTGGCAAGTCCACAATAGACGAATACTAGGCCTTCGAGTAATTGTGGAAAACGCCTGTGTGAGTTTGGTCATGGGTTGCTTGCAACCCACACGACCTCAAGAAGGCGTTTGACTCATGATCAGGAATCAATATGGGAGATCAGAGGACTGAGGGGAATTCCCGACACAGACTATTAGCCTAATAGAAGCCTTTATACTGGTACTGAAAAGTGCTGTAAAGTGTCGTCGGAAGGTATGTCGAACTGTTCCCTGTTAATTTCAGGGGTGTTAGGGCAAGGCTGTGTCTTGCAACAACATTTTCAACACCTGTATGGACCGGATAATGGGCAGATCTACTAGCCAAAAGTTCAGTGTGGAGCAACCACTAGCAGTATCAAAGATCTCAGACTTGACTTTTGATGATGATGTTGCTTCCTATCGAGTCCCTGGATGTCACTGGTGGCCTGCTAGGGGCACCCTTCGTCGAAGCCATGTTGCGGTGAGGCCGTTGTGCAGTTACAGAGGGTTTTACCATACCTTGGTAGTGTACTCCATATCTCTGGTTGTCAGACAAGAAGTCATAGATGGATTGGTCTGCAACAGGAGCAATGAAACCGAATCAACAAGAGCATTTGGAGATGTCGGGTTTACCAATTTTGCAGAAAGGACAACGCTATGTGTCTTCAAGGTCTGGATATTGCCAGTTTTGCTCATGGAAACGAAAACATGGATGCTATCCAATGTCTTGGAGTCCTGTCTTGATTGCCTTTTGTAGCAAGTCCATTCGACGGATCATGGACGCCCAATTCAGCCATAGGCACCTTAGCTCATTTCCCTGTGGATGAACATGACCAATCGGTCTGTCTCCTTTGCGGACAACCCTGGGGGAGGGGCCCGTGGAACGACCCAGGATGTGGGCATG
>NC_051394.1:52782424-52787424 GCF_015228065.2 Penaeus monodon
TATATATCATATCGTATCTAATATATATATATTATATATATACTGGGATATATATTATATAGAGATTATATATCCTATATAGATATATATGCTATAGAATATATATTTTATATATATATATATGTGTGTGTGGGTGTGTGGTGTGTGTGTGGTGTTGTGGGGTGGTGTGTGTGTGTGGGGTGTGTGTGTGTGCAATAATATATATATTATAACTAGTATATATGATGTATATAGATATACCATATATAAAATACACATCTGGACTATATAGTATATATATGATATATATATATATAATATCGATAGATATACTAGTATATATATATATCTACAATATATATATTTATATATAACATATATACCACACACATATTTTTTTTCTTTCTTTCTTTCTTTACTTCCTTTTTTTTCCCATATTAAGTTTCTGTTTTATCTTTAATGAAAGAAAAGGACAAGTCAAGACAAAAAATTGAATGAAAGACTTGGAGAGAATACATGGAATAAATCCAAAATATATTGAAACGCATAGAAAGTGACGCGAATAAGATAAGAAAACGCGAATTTAGAGCACGCGAAACACATTAACTTTTACCAAGATAATGCTTCCTGTAGGTTTTTTTATACCAGCAAACTCAGAAATTTATACGTTAGATTATAAAAAAAGTCGGACGCGAAGGAAAAAAAAAGATAAAAAGGGAAATTTCATTTCTTTTCATATACAAAAAGAGCAGCTTATTGCCCAGAGCTCATTTTGACAGCATTTTCTCTTAACACTGGAAAAACCACGCATGCGCAGACATTTCAAAGAGTTAATCGCCTCCACACACCGCAGCATATGAAGCGCTTTGAGAAGGTAGGAGACAGATATAGGCGAGAGAGAGAGAGAGAGATGAGAGAGAGAGAGAGAGAAGAGAGGAGGAGAGAGAGTAGAGAGAGGAGAGAGAGAGAGTGAGGGAAAGAGAGAGAGAGGAGGAGAAGAGAGGGAGAGGGTGGGGCCTAGAGAGAGAGAGAGAGAGATGGATAGAGAGATAGATAGATAGATAGATAGAGCGTGAGAGAGAAGTGAGAGACAGGAGACAATAAAGAAGACGATACACAGCTAGAAAATATTTGACTTACTACTCATCCGCTATTACAGAGCGAGTAACGATAAATGAAAAAACGAAAGGTCAAAAGAAGTAAATTCGAAATGACGAAAATGAAAGAAAACGAAAAAAAAAAAAAAGAAAAATAGAGAAAGAAAGAAAGAAATAAGATATAAGATTTTTCAAAAGACTAAACTGTTCTTTTGCCATTATCAATTATTTATTGTATCGTTCCTTTACCTCTTTCTCTTTCTATATCCACATTTTTTTCCCTTTTTTATCTTTTTCCTTCCCTCCTGTATGATCTTCCTTTATTAAATCCCTTCTCTCTCTCTTTCTCCAATGCCCTATGTTCTTCTTCCTCTCATTCCTTCCGCGTTCCTCCCTGCCTTTCTCCTCTATTCCTCCTTCTCCTAACCCCACCTTCATCCTCTCCAACCCTTTTCCTCTTCCTCCATTCTTTCTCCCATTCCTCACCCTTTCCTTCTCTTTCCTTGCTCTTTCCATCCCTATCCATCCTATAACTTTCTCCAATCTCCATCTCTCTTCTCCACCTTCATCTCACTTTCACTCCTACTCTCTTTCTCCCTCTCCCTCCATCTCATCTCCTCTCCCTCCACCTCTTTTCTCCCTCTCCCCCATCCTCCTCCCCCCCAACTCTCACTCCCTCTCCCTCCCCCTCTTTTCTCCTCTCCTCAATCTCCTCCCCTTTCCAACTTCCATTCTCCCTCTCCCGCCAATCTCCATCTCCCTCTCCTCCCCCTCTCATCTCCCTCTCCCTCCAACTCTCCCTTCCCTCTCCCTCCCAATCCTCCATTCCCTCTCCTCCCACTCTCCGCTCCCTCCTCCCTTCAACTCTCCATTCTCTCTCCCCTTTTCTCCCCTCTCCCTCCATCTCCCTCTCCCCCAAACTCTCCATCTCCCTCTCCCTCCAACTCCTTTTCTCCCTCTACCTCATCTCCCTCTTCCTCCAACTCTCCATCTCCCTCTCCTCCAACTCTCCATCTTCCCTCCCTCCACCGCCACCCTCTCCCTCCAAATCTCCATCTCCCTCTCCCTCCAACTTCCATCTCCATCTCCCTCCAACTCTCCATCTCCCTCTCCTCCCCCCCTCCTCCATTCTCTCTCCTCCAACTCTCCATCTCTCTCTCCTCCAACCCTCTCGCTCCCACCTCCACTCTTCCTTCATCTCTTCCTTTCCCTCCTTCACCCTCTCCCACTCCTGCCTCTATCTCTCTCTCTACCCTTTCCCTCTCCCCCTATTTCTCCCTCCTTATCATATTCCACCCCTTTCTCCCTCCTCTCAATCTCTACCTCTCCCTCATTCCCATTCTCCACTCTCCCTCCCCTCCATCTCTCTCTACCTTTCACCCCTGCTCTCTCCTCTCTTCTCTTCAACCCTCTCCTCCCACGCCACGTACACACCAGAATAAGCTGTGCCTGTATTTGATCAAGTCCCATGACAAACGTCGTCCAGGTGTTTTGTTTACAGTCCAGCCGGGGTTAATGAGGCCCGCGGTGGAAAAATAGTGAAATATTGTTTGCAGGCCTTCGTGTTTGATTGCAGTGAGCGGATGTCTGTATGTGGGTTTTGTTTGTGGGTGGGGGTTGTTGGGTTTGTGTCTTTGTTTTAGTTTGTGTGTGGATGTGTGGGTTTTGTTGGATTATGTGGGTCGTGTGGGTTTTGTTCTGTCTGTTTGGTTTGTTTGATATGTTTGAATTGTCTACTGTCTGTTTGTTTGCTGTCTGTTTGTATTTTCGTTATTTGTCTGTGGGACCTTTTTGTCTCCGACATATTTTGTATGAGTGGTCTGTTTGTATGTGTTCTGCGGGGCCTGTTTGTCAGTGCTATTGTCTGTGTCTGTGGGGTCTGTTGCCTGTCTGCAATGTGTCTTTGGTTTCTGTTGTCTCGTCTGCCTGCCTGTGTGTCTGTTATCTGTGGAGAGGCTGACGAAATAATGTAAGGATTCTGAGGTTAATGGGTTGCTGTGGGACAGAATAGATGATGGGGCTAATGGGTTGATGGTCTGTATTCTCCGATGGGTGATTTTAGGAGAAGTTAATGGGGTCGATGAGTTAATGGGCTGCTGTAAGACTGCGTGGGTAATAGTTATGAGATAACTGTATGGTGTAAAGTTATGTTTGTGGGTTAATAGGAAAATAGCTGTATATGAAGAGACAAAATGTTGGATATTATTAATGCGAATAAGTGTGTATACACAAATGGGCACACACACACACACACACACACACACACACACACACCACACACACACACACACACACCACACACACACACCACACCCACACACACACACACACACACACACACACACACAAACACACACACACACACCAACACACACAAACACACACACAAACACATTATCTCAAACACTATTGAAAATTCCAATCCTTACTTAGAAATTCTATTAGTTCAAAATTATATACACAAAATCCGCATAATCTCTCTTGATTTTTATAGCTGTTTGAAGTTTCTATATCTTAATCATCTTATTTTAACAAAGACAATTTTTGGAACATTTAAAGATTAATGTTAAGGACATCAAGTCAAAACGAAAGTGGGGGCTGGGGGGGTGGTGGGGGGGAAGGGAAAAAAGGTGAGATGTTCGAGGTGGAGGAGGAAATGACGGGGGTAGAAGTGGTAGATGATTATGTCATTCAAAACCATACTGTTCGAGAAGAAAGAAAAAAACCTTTAATTTGTATATACATACATACATACATATATATATATATATTGTTTTATCTTTATCATTTCTTTCATCATAAAGGGGCTAACGCCGGAAGGGGGCGCATGGCCGCATCCACCCTTCGCTTCAGCACGAGGGTCCCTCGAGGCGAGTCTCCAGGCAGGCACACGGGCCATCTCTAGTTTCCTCCGACAGGTCTCGTAGAGCTGCCCAAGCCATGATCTCCTAGGACGGCCCATCCCACAGGTCACCTCCACCCAGGGTTGTCTCGCAGAGAGACAACTGGTGGGCAGGGTCGTCATAGGGAGGCGAGCTAGTGGCCAATAGCCTGAGGTGGCGATCCCGGATTATGCAAGTAACAGGTATACCATGCCAGTCTCACGGTGTAAAACCGGCCAGGTGGACAGTGGTCCTTGCCAACTGTACCCCATGATCCGGCGAGTGACTTGTTACAAAGGACATCAAGGCGCGACTCCAAGGCATGGATAGCGTCCGGTTCGCTTCATAAAGCAAAACTGGAATATCAAGGCCTGAAGCCACGCAGCTTGGTCTTCTGCATATGTACCGACATCTCCAAACGCTCTTGTTGATCGAGTTCAGGCCTGCTGTCCAGACCAATCCGTTTCTACTGACTTCCGGTCTGGACAACCAGAGATATCGACTACGCTACCCAAGGTATGTAAAACTTTCTGTGAACTTCAACGTTCCTCGCCCGCAAGCATGGATCGACTGAACGGGGTTCCCCTAAAAGGCCCAAAGTCATGAATTTGGTCTTGGGTCCAGGAGACCTCTAGGCATAGGGCTTCGCCTCATTGCCTAAATGCATTCAAGAGCCGCAACAACGTGAATTCAAGGCATCTCAGATTAGGATGGCAACATCGTCGGCAAAGTCAAGGTCAGACCTTAATAATTGCCTAGTGTTGCCTCCGCAGACAGTGTGGTAGTAGCTATGCCCTTTATCCAGTCAATACAAGTGTTGGAAAAGGTGGGTGCAAGGACACAGCATTGCCTCCCCCCACAAAAACCCTGAATTAACAGGGAGAAGTTCGACATACCCCAACCACACTTTACAGCACTTTCAGTACCATATAGAGGCCTGCTATCAGGCCAATAATTTGTGGTCGGAATTTCCCCTGAGCCTCAGGATCTCCCCATAGAGATTCCCGATTGAACCGAGTCAAAAGCCTTCTTGGAGGTCATG
>NC_051394.1:52803320-52809803 GCF_015228065.2 Penaeus monodon
TATATATATATATTATATTAAAATATATATATATAATATAATCATATATATGTGTTTTGTATATATAAAATACTTAAAATATATATATATATAATACTATATATATAAATATATATTAAAATATTTAATTTAATATATAAAAAAAAAATATTAATTTTATATATATAAAAAAAAAATATTATTATATATATTTATAAAAAATTTATTTTATAAATATTATTTTTAAATATATTTTAATGATATATAATATAACATATATTTTTTTTATATATATTTAATAATTTTAATATTTTTAAAAATTTTAAATATATTAATATATATAAAAATATTTTTATATAAAAAAACATAACAATTGGGAAATAAAATAAAAAATTTAAATTTAATAAAAATTAATATTTTAATTTTTTTTTTTAAAAAAAATTATATATATTAAAAATTTATATTATCAATTAATAAATTAATTATATAAAAAAAAAATTTAAATGTTTAAAAACCTACATATACATAAAAAAATTTATGTACATCCCAAGAAAAAACATACACTCTCCTCTTCCACGGGCTCGTTCACTTGCTTTTTACCCTTTATTTTTTCATCATGTCTTCCCCCCCCCCCAACCCCCATTTTTCCACCCCGGTTTATTTCATTTTTCATCCCTTTTTGGGTTTTCTTCCCCTGCGCCCCTTTATCGCGACTTTGACGGAGGAGGAAACCTGGGTGCTACGGGGGGTATTTTATTTGGGCTGGCGGTTTTGTTACACGAATATTCATGCTTTTTATGACTTACACACACCCACCCACCAACAACACACACACAAACACACACACACAACACACACACACAAATATATATATTATATATAATTATATATATATATTATTATATATAATAATAATATATATATTTATTTAATATTATTTTAAAATATATATATATAGATATAATATATAAGTATAAATTCATAATGTGTTTAAAAACATATTATATGAATATTTAACACTATTATGATATATTGTATGTTGTTATATATGCTAATAACATTTCATTTCTTCTTCTTTTTAAAGGTAGGGTTTATGTCTAGCCGCCGTGGTACATCATGATACTTAAATTTTAGTTTCATGTTGTGATGCTCTTGGGGTGAAAATGGTAGGGTCCCCCGTTCCTTTTTCCCCGGAGAGTGCCCGGTTGGTACCTATTTAGGATCATTCTCTCTTTTTTCCGGGTTGGGACCCGCACTGACTTGGGCTGCTTTTTGGGCCCCAGTGGCTAGGTAGGCAATCAAGGGGAAGTTTTTTGCCCAAAAGGGAAAAAGTGGCGGTCGGGGATTGAAACCCCGAATTCAGATTGCGTCGGACAGTCTTGAGTCCGATTTTTCTAACCCTTCGGGCCCCCGCGGTTTTACGATCAGGGCTTCCATGATTTTTCTTTGCAATTTTGAGCGGTGGTTGCCATTGCCTTCCGCCCGGGTTTTACGAGTCACCTCTCTATTTCCGGCACTGACTTGGCTGGCTTTGGCCCCCCCAAGGGGTAGGTAGGCAATCGAGGTGAAGTTCCTTGCCCAAGGGAAACACGCGCCGGCGTGACTCGACCCCGAAATCAGATTGTCGTCGTGACAGATTTAGTCCCACGCTTAACCATTCGGCCACCGCGGCCCCCAAAAATTTATATACATATATTAATATTCAATATAATATATATATATATTATATATATATATATTTATTATTTATATATATAATTATATATATATATATTTAAAATATATATATATATAAATATATATATATATATAATAATATAATATATATATACAATTGTTTTTTTTTTTTTTTTGCAGCCCCTTTTTTCCACTGCGGACAAAGGGCCCCACTCAATTCCTATTGAGAGATATTTTGCCTGATTGGAGCCCTTCCTAATCATCCTAATCAACTAAACTGGCCCCCGGGGCGACTTCCCCTACGACCCCTGGGTTTTACTTCTCAAGGCGATTGCCGTTTTTGCGCCTTTAGATCGAGCTCGAGCCTTAATCGGAGCGAAGGGGATTTTTTAAACCGGGACCCCCAAGTGTCGGTTTCCCGTGCTTAACCCTGGACCATCGTGGCAGTCATTTTATAATATATATATATTATATATTTTAAAATATATATATATATAATATATATATATATATATATATATATATATATATTAAAAAATAATAATTTTTTTTATTTTATTTCATGGCTGTCCACGACCCCGACCGCATATGACCGTCCCCTAATTGCATGACCTCTGCAGGCCCGACGCCGCTTTTCTCCCAGGATAACGGGGGCTGGAATACGGGACGAGCTGGGGGTTCGTTCGGGTTCGGGCTTCGGTCTGGTCGATCACAATGGGTGATGGGGGGTAAGGCGAGGGGGGAGGGGAACGACCTGGAGGACTTGGGAAGGAGGTGACTATGGGGGGTCGGGGGTCGGCGGTGCAAAGTTGTGGTTACGATAATTTTTCCTTTTAGTCTGAAGTTGACCTTATCCTCATAGAGTATTGCAGATAGGTTTACAAGAATTATTTTGGGGGGTCATGTGAATATATGTTTGCGGATGAGGGGACGACATTTTTGTTAGGGGGAGGGGGTGAAAACAAAAATTTAAATTTTAAAAAATGGCTTTATACCCTTACCGCGGCCCAATTATATTTTCCCAAAAAAGGGCTATAAAAAAAGGAAAACTAAAAAGGGAATTAAAAAAAAAAAATATATATATATAGAAATAATAAATATAATATATAATATAAAATATATATGAGGTTTAAAATTAATATAATTATATATGATTTATATATATTTAAAATTTTTATAATTTTGAATAGTATATATATATTATTATTATATATAATATTATATTTATATATATATAATATGTTATATATGTTTTATATACAATATATATATATATATAAATATATATTTATTTTTTTTTTTTTTTTGTTTTTTTTTTTTTTTTTATTGGTTTATTTATTTTATATATTTTATTATATATATATATATTATATATATATTAATTATATATAATATATATATATATATATATATATATATAATAATATATATAAATGGAAAAAAAATTTGGTTAAAAACTATAAAAAAAAGAAATAAAAATAATTTATTGAAAATGAACAACAGTTTTAAATATGGAAAATTTTAATATATATATTAATAATAAAATAAAAATATATTAAAAATAAATATAAATTATAATATATATATATATATATAATATATATGATATATATATTATAATATATAATATATAGATAAAAATTATAATGATAAATATATAAAAAAGTATAAAATATTTTTATAATTATAAGTATTATATAAAATTTATATAATAATATAAAATATAATTTTATTAAAATATATATATAAATAATAAATATAGATAAAAATAATAAATAAGATAATGAATATAAAAATAAAAATATATAAATATAAAAAAAAATAAAAGAAAAAAAAAAAAAAATATAATTTTAAAATAATATTATAAAAAAAAAGAAATATTAATTTTAAATATTTTAAAATAAAAAATAAAAAGGGGAAAAATATAATAAAAAAAGGGGAAAATATATAAAATAAAAATAATAATATAATTTTTAATATTAAAAATATATAATAGAAAAATTGGAAAAAAAAAAAAAGGAAAAAAATAAAAAAATAGATTAAAAATAATATTAATATATAAAAATTAAAAATATATATATATATATATATATATATTATTATATATATATATAGAATATATATATATATATATATATATATATATTTTATTTATATATGATATATATATATATATTTATATAATTTATATATTATATATATATATATAATTATAAAAATATATATATATATTATATATTATTATATATTATAATATATATAATATACTTATTATAATATAATTATATTATATATATATATATATATAATATTAATTTTGTATATTTTAAAAATGTAATTATTAATAAAATATACTTATTTATATATTATATATATACTAATTATTTATCCATTGTATTTATATTTTGGGTTTATAGGTTATTTTTTTTTTATATTATTTTATATATTAAGATATTTTTAAAAAATGATTATTATTATTTTATAATTTTCAATTTCTTATTTTAATATTAATATTATATTATATAATTTGTTTAAATTTATTTTAAATTGAATAATAAATTCAAGGTTAAATTTATTTTAGGTTTTTTTATATTTTAAAATGGGCCGCTCCCCCAAACGCTTGCCGCAAAATGGGCTGCGAGGTTCGGGTGGGTTTTGGGGCGCCCCCAGTCGGGCGGGGAGCCGGGCCCTTTTTCACCGGGGCGTGGGGCGGGAGCCATGGGGGGTCTTGACACCGGCGTGAAGCAGGGGCTGAGGGGCCGAGGAATGCGCAGCCTCTCCGACGCACCCCGCTACTCACAAACATTCCAAAAAAAAAGATATCAAACTTCAAAAACTAATATTTAATTAGTACCCCATTTATATACTTTTTTACCACCCCCCCCTTAGTGTTTTTGTTTTTATAATCTATAAAATACAAATTAACCAAGTGTCTAAGAATTTTTTGTTTTCCCCCCAGCCAGCGCGTAGTTTCGACAGTTTCCCCTTTTTTCAGTCCTTTCGTTTTATTTCAAAGTTTTCTTTCCCTGAAAATAGTTTAACAAAAAAAAAGGGGTTTTTATTATTACTTTTTTTTTGGGGAAAATGTTCATACCCCACACCCAAAACACCACACACACACACACACACACACACCCCACACACCCCACACCCCCAAACCCAAAAATAATATATATATATTTTATAATATATATATATATATAAATATATATATATATAAAATATTATATAATATATGATATTATAATAGATTATTTTATTGTATTTATATATATAATATATAATATAGTATATATTTTTATATATATATTATATTAATATATGTAATTATATATTTTATATATATATTATTATTAAAATTTTAATAAATATATAATATAATAAATATATATATATGTTTGTGTGGGGGTGTGTGTGTGGTGTGTGTGTGGTTTTGTGTGTGTGTGTACAATTTTATATTAATTATATATATATATTATATATTAAAATATATATATATTTTATAATTATACCTAATTATGTATATATTTTTTTTTATGTTTTTTTGTATTTTTATCCTATGTATATTATAATATAATTTTATATATATAATTATATATTAAAATATTATTACCACATATATATTTGATATTATTTAAAAATATATATTATATATTATATAATTTAAAAAGCTTGGGGATGCTAAAAGGAATAG
Organism: Penaeus monodon; assembly: GCF_015228065.2. Taxonomy (NCBI): domain Eukaryota; kingdom Metazoa; phylum Arthropoda; class Malacostraca; order Decapoda; family Penaeidae; genus Penaeus; species Penaeus monodon. The sequence goes on from NC_051394.1 coordinate 52,808,671, forward strand.
AGAAAACTATAGCTGGTTTTCTTTTCTTTTTATAAAAAAAGTATAAAGTAAAGAAATTACAATCCCCGACCAAAAAGCCCCTTTCATCTTGCCCGGGACATTTTCCCCCCGGGGCCCCGCAGATAACAGAAAAGTTTAAAAACCCGCGTTTATGCAGGTCAGCACATATTACGAACAAAAAAAAAAACAACTGCTCTTTTAATTCATCCCTGCTGACAAATCTGTCTTTGGGGGGGGGCTCCTCTTAAATCCACAGGAAAAAAGAAAATAAGGGTTAAAATTTTACTAAATTTAGGGGAAAAAAATACATTGTTCTTTTAGAATGAAAAATATTCTTCTGAGCCCTTGAGTATCCAAAACGGGACCACCACCACAACAGGGAAATTTGAGACATATTTTGTCACATTACACATCTGCAAAAACCTCTTCATCGCAACCACACGTATATAGCGTTTTTTACCTCCCCAAAGTTTAGCAACACGATCGAAACAGAGTTCCTCAAATTTTTTGAAAATACCGCGGGCGAATCCTTCGGGTTTCCGCTGCCCTGCTTTGTCAGCGCAGGGCACGGTTCCTTTCCCCACTATTTTCTTCTATGCCCAAAAAATATGGTTGTTTTTCAACGTAACCCCCCTCTTTCCCCTTACTCCGTTCGGGATTTTCAATTCCCACGCCCCTTTTTTTTGCATGCATCGCGAATAGGAATCCGTGGTACTCTTTTTTCAAAATTTTATAATATAAAATTTTATATAATATATAATATATATATATATAATATATATATATATATATTTATATATTATATATATATAATATAATTTTTTATATATATTATATATAAACATTAAAAACGGTTTGGGTCATGTTTAAAACAGCCGTGGACCTCTCCACCATCCTTCGCCCAACTCCCCCAAATTTTCTCAAAACTTTTTAAATTCTCCACGACCAATAAACTTTAGTTTTCCTTTTTTTCAAAAATTGGGCCCAAAAAGCCCGTCCCCTTTTCAATTTATTTTTTTCAGCACTTCATCATTCTTTTTTTTTTCTGCCCCGTTAATACGGGATACTTGTCTGAACACCATATTCAAAAAATTGGCCTTTTTTTTTGTCTTTTCTTCTTCAGCACCCAAAAA
>NC_051394.1:52809903-52817403 GCF_015228065.2 Penaeus monodon
AGGAGAGAGAGAGAGAGGGGGGAGGAGAGAGAGAGAGAGAGAGAGAGAGAGAGAGAGAAGAGAGAGAGAGAGAGAGAGAGAGAGGGAGGGAGACAGACAGACAGGCAGACAGACAGGCAGAGACAGACAGAGAGAAAGAGAGAGAGAAAGATAGAGAGAAAAAAAGAGATAAGGGAGTTAGGGAGAGAAAGAAAAAAAAAAAAGAGGTAGGAACATTGACAAAGAGAAAAAGAGAGAGAGAAAAAAAAGAGAGAGGGAGGTAGAGACAGAGACGGAGACAAAGACAGAGATCCAGCCAGACAGACAAACAGACAAACGGATCAAAACACCCGGGAAAATGCACCGAAAAGTCCCGGACAATGGGAGGGGGAGGGGGGAGAGGAGACCACGCCATTGGACATTCCACATGACGGTGAATATTGATAGTTGGAGTAAAAAGTCGTGCGAGAGATAGAGGAAATGCAGAGGTCGTCAGGCATGTACGACCACTTGCTTGTATTGTGCTTTGGGGGTCGTCTGTATAGGATTTAGAAGTCGTCCGTGGAAACAGTTTCTGGTAGAGGGAGAGAGAGGAGAGAGAGAGAGGGAGAAAGAGGGGGGGGAGAGAGAGAGGGAGAGAGAAGGGAGAGAGAGAGAGAGAGAGAGAGAGGAGAGAGAGAGAAGGAGAGAGAAGGGAGAGAGAGAGAGGAAGAGGCATGGAAGTGGGGAGAGGAATGTAGAGGGTGAGGTGGGGAGAAAAAGAAGAAGGAAGAGAAAAGAAAATAATGAAAAGGGATAGGATGAGGAGGAGGAGGAGGAGGAGAAGTGAAAACAATAACAAGGAGTAAGAGAGGTAGAGATGGATTGATATAGAGATAGATAGATAGATAGATAGACGGATAGATAGATAGACAAATAGATAATAGATAGATAGAGATAGATAGATAGGTATATAGATATATTGATGGATAGATAGATACATAGAGATGGATATATAGAGACAGATAGATAGATAGATAGATAGATAGATGGATGGATAGATATAGAGATAGATAGATAGATAGATTGATAGATAGATGGATAGTGAGAGAGAGAGAGAGAGAGAGAGAGAAAACGGGAAACAAGAAAAAGATAAAACAACGAACCAAAGACAGGAATAAACAATCACAAAAAAAGACAGACAAAAAAAGAAAAAGAAAAAGAGAAAGAAAAAGAAACCAAAAAAAAAAAAAAAGAAATATAATCAAGTTCTTCTTCCCCCCTCCCCTCCCCTCCCCCCCCCGCGCTCACGGAGAGGCACAGAGCCATATCTCAGCCGTGGCACTACAAGCTCCTCAGCAGTGCCACAAGCGAGGACCTGAGCTGGATGTAGGGTGCCACGAAAGAAAGAAAGAAAAAAAGATGAGTAAGCATGATAAAGATAGAAGAGACATAGAAAGGAGGAGAGGGATGATAATAAAAAAGGAAATAGTGGCATAGACGAGAATAAATGCATACGTATACATACATACATCCGTGAATGCAAAGGGAACTAAGGAGGAAAGGACATTCGTGCATTTGTTTCCTGTGCTTTGGATTCTCGGGTCTGGCACTGACTTGGCACTGATTTGGCACTGACTTGGCACTGATTTGGCACTGACTTGGCACCGACTTGGCACTGACTTGGCACTGATTTGGACTGATTTGGCACCGACTTGGCACTGGCTTGACACTGGCTTGGCACTGACTTGGCACCGACTTGGCACTGACTTGACTTGGCACTGATTTGGCACTGACTTGGCACTGACTTGGCACCGACTTGGCACTGACTTGACTTGGCACTGACTTGGCACTGACTTAGCTGTAGTTTGGCTCGGTCTGTGACGGGGATCAAATTTTGATTAATAAAAATTGCAATGAAAAAAAAAATCGGAAAATACCAATAATAATATCACTAATGATAGTAAATTAAAAAGACTGAAAGATATAATAGCTTATTTCATAGTGTTGATCTAATTAATAACGATAATCTAATTAATCAAAATGGTAGATTGAGTGATGAAGAGGATTAATAATGATAATAACTTTTAATGATTATAATAACTTTTGCAGTTACATTGATGATTATCAAACTTAGCTCTATTTCTGCTATTAATGATTAATATTAACATTAGAATTAAAATAAGAGTTAAAATGAGAACCTTAATAATTGCGATCATACTGGTAATTATGATAAGCATATGTATGATAATCATAATAATAAAATTAGTAATAGTATTGATTATAACAACAACCGGTGGCCGAGTGGTTAAAGCATCGGACTCAAGACTGTCACGAGGGTTCGAGGGTTCGAGTCACCGGCCGGCACGTTGTTCCCTTGGGCAAGGAACTTCACCTCGATTGCCTACCCAAGTCAGTGCCGGTCCCAGAACCGGGTAAATAGAGATGGTGACTCGATAAAAACACCGGGCGGAAGGCAACGGCAAACCACCGCTCTAAACTGCCAAGAAAATCATGGAAATCCATGGTCGCCAACGTCCTTGTGGGACAGGCCACTTGAAAAAAAAAAAAAAAAAAAACAATAATACTGATAATGATACTGGGATAATAATGATTAGGATGATATTTATAATGATAATAGTAATGATGATAATAATAATGACAAAAATAACAATAATATGATAATATTAATAATGATGGTAATGATAACGGTAATGATAATACTGATAATAATAACAATGATAACGGTGATGATGACAATGCTAATAGTGATAATAAAAATGATAACGATAACAAAGGTAATAACAGCATGATAATGATAATGACAATAATAATGGTAATATTGATATTGACAATAACAATAATCCTAATAATGATGATAATACCAATAATAATAATAATGATGATATTAATAGTAATGTTAATGTAATAATGACATTAATGATAATAATAATAACAATAATAATGATAATATCAATAACAGTGATGATAATAATAACAGTAATCAGTATAATAATAAGTAATAATAGTAATAATGATGATGGTAACAATATTATTATTATAATTATTAATATTATTATTGTTGTCATTATTATTATCATTATATCATTATTATCATTATATTATTATTATTATATAATTATAATTATTATCATTATTATATTTGTTATCATTACCATTATCATTATAATGATGATGATGATAATAATAATAATAATAATAATAATAATATAATAATAATAATAATAATAATAATAAAAATGCACTTATATAATATATATATATATATATATATATATAATATATATATATATATATATATATATATATATATATTATATATGTATGTATATATGTATATATGTATATATATATATATTATAATATATATAATATATAATATAATATATATATATATATATATATATATATATATGTGTGTGTGTGTGTGTGTGTATCACTTGATAATCCAATAAAGTAAACACCCACAAAAAAAAAAATTAAATAAAGAAGAGAAAAAAAAAGAAAAAAGAAATGAGGAGCAAAAAAAAAGAAAAAAAAAAGAAAAAAAGAAGAAGAAAAAAGAAAAAGAAAAAAGAAAAACGAAAACACTAAAAGTTATGAAAATCAAAACAGACAAACTCCCGAAATTTCAAACATAGAAAACGTCTGTAATTAAATGAATAAATGAATTAATAAATATCCAGAATAAATAAATAAATAGATAAAAGTAAAGACCTCACACAAAAAAAGGAAAAAAGTAAATAAATATGGTATAAAAAAAAATAATAAGCCAAAGATATGAAAAGCTGAAACGATCAAACCCGCGCGAAATAAACGAAGATATAAATAAATAAATAAATAAAAAAATAAATAGAGACAAATAAAAAAAATCAAATAAAATAAACACCCCCTCCCCCCCAAAAAAAAAAAAAAAAGAGAGAAAAAAAAAGCATAGAAACATCAAATAACAATAAACCAAAAATATATGAAAAGCAAATGCAGCCAAAAGCCCGCCCGAATTACAAACGCAGAAAGTGTCCGTTAGTTTAAAACTAATTACCATATGAAGGCTCGGGGGCATAAAACCCATCGCGCCGCCATCGTTCCCTTTGTCTTGCGCTCTCTCGGGCTCTCTCGGGCTCACTCGGGTTCTTTCGGGCTCTCTCGGGCTCACTCGGGCTCTCTCGGGCTCTCTCGGGCTCACTCGGGCTCTCTCGGGTTCTCTCGTGCTCTCTCGGGTTCTTTCGGGCTCGTTCGGGTTCTCTCGTGCTCTCTCGGGTTCTTTCGGGCTCTGGGCCTCGGGTTCTTTCGGGCTCACTCGGGCTCTGACGGCTCGTGGAGTTCTTTCGGTGTTCCCACTCGGCCCGCTCTTCGGGTTCTCTCGTGTCTCTCGGGTTCTGTCGTGCTCTACTCGTTTTTTTTCTGCTCCAACGCATCTTGGGCTCATTTTTTTTTCTCGGCACACTTCTGGTCTTCTCTCGCACTCTCTTTAGGTTTCTTGTGTACTCTGCTCTCTCGCACTTTCGGCTTTATTTCGTCTTCTCCTCGCTTCTCTCGCGTTTCTCTTCGGCTCCTCGTTCAAACGCTTGTTGCTGCAAGTTTTAATTAACAGCGTGTAAAGCCGACCCGCCCGCCTGTGCGCTGTGCTTGCTGTTCGCTGGTTCTCCGGTGCTGGGGATTTGCTCCAATACTTTCCTCGTCTTTTTTTTCCCCTCCAACGCAATCGTTGCTATTTTTTTTTCCTCCAACACTTTCTTGGTTATTCCTCCAACACTCTCTTGTTACTTTTTTTTATTATTATTCTGTTCTCCAACATTTCGGTTTATTCTTTCTTCATTTTCTCCAACGCTTTCCTCGCTATTTTCTTTCTTCCTCTTTCTTCAACACTTTGTTGTCGCTTCTTCCTCCAACACTTTCTCGCTTCGTATGTCCCTCCTTCCCTCCTTCTGCTCCAACATTTTCTTGCTTCTTCCTTCCTTCCTCCTCCTCCACCTCCGTTCCTTCTCCCTCCCACTTCCTCCTCCTTTCTCTACACGTACTCCCCTTTTCCTCTTCCTCTTCTTCCTCCTGCCTTCTCTCGCTCTTTCCTTCCTCTTTCTCCATTTTCTCATCTGGTCTCTGTCTCCTATTTCTCCTCCTCCTCTCTTTATCTCCTCCTCCTTCTCTTCCTTTCCTCTTCTCTCCCCTCTTCTTTTCCTTTCTTCTCCTCCTCCTCCTTCTCTTCCTTTCCTCTTCTCTCCCTCTCTTCTGTTCCTTTCTTCACCTCTCCTCCTCCTCCTTCTCCTTTTCCTCTCTCTCCTCCTCCTCTTCCTCTACCCCCCCTCTTCTCTTCCTTTCTTCACCTTCATTTATCATCCTTTTCCTGTTCCTCACTCTTCCTCATTATTGTTTTTTTATTGTTATGATTAACATCACTATCATTGTCATTAACATTATTCCAATTATTACTATTATTATTATTATTATCAATATTATTATTATCATTATAATTATTATCATTATTTTTAATATTATCACTATTCTTATCAGCTGGTAAAAATAATGATAAAAAGAAAATGAAAATAAATGATAAATCAAGAACAAAAAGAAGAAGAAGAAGAAGAAAGAAGAAAAAATATAACCTAACGAAAAGAAGAAGAAGAAAAAAAAAAAAACAAATGTAAACAAAACAAAAACATTAGCTGCCAAGAAAACAAACAATGAAAGAAAACAAAAACAAAACAAAAACAGAACAAAAATAAAGATAAAAACTAAAAAAAACAATAAAGGAAAAAATCATTATCATTATTACCTTTAATATTACCATAATTATTATTATTGATATTATCATTATTATTAATATTACTATTATTATCATTATAATTACTATTAATATTATCACTATCATTATCATTAGCGTCATTACCATTATCATAATTATCACTACTATCGTTCATTACCATTACCATCACCATTATCCTTCATTATCGTTATCCCCATCATCATTACCCCTATTCCCTCCTCCGCCCGACCGCGAGAGGCCGCCCCGCCTTCGGGAAGTAACGGCGTCGGGAACTTCTTAATGCGAGTCATTCCATCTCGGCGCGAACTGTCATGCAGAGGCCGGTCGGTTCCGTCGCCGGCGTTCACGGTTTGCGCGCTCTCTCTCTCTTCTCTTTCTCGCTTCTTTCTCTCTCTCTCTTCTCTTTCTCGCTTCTTTCTCTCTCTCTCTTCTCTTTCTCGCTTCTTTCTCTCTCTCTCTTCTCTTTCTCGCTTCTTTCTCTCTCTCTCTCTCTCTCTCCTCCCTCCCTCTCTCTCTCTCGTCTCTTCTCTCTCTCTCTCCTCCCTCCCTCTCTCTCTCTCTCCCCCCCCTCTCTCTCTCCCCTTTACCCTTCCTCCTTTCCCCTCGTTCCGTTTTCCGGTCTGTTCGTTCCGTTGGTTTCTGTTTTTAGTTTTTTGTTTTTTTTGTTTTTTGTTTTTTTTTTCCGCTTCGTTCTGTTCTGTTGTTCACGGCTTGTTCCTCCTTTCCTCCCTCCCCCTTGTTCCATTCCGTTTCGATCCGCTGCGTTCCGTTTCTGTTTTTTTTCTGTTTCGGTCGGTTTCTGTTTTGTTCAGTTTCTTTTTCTATCTTATTTCGTTTCGTTTCGTTCCATCCCCTCTGTTCACGGCTTGTCCCTTCCCCTCCCCCCCACCGTTCCTGTTCGATAACGCTGTGTTTCTGTTTCGTTTTGTTTCTGTTTCGTTGATGTTTTGTTTCGATTTTCTTTCTCTGTTCTATCTTTTCTATTCCATTACATTTCTTTTTACTTCGTTTCGTTTCTTTCCTTTCCGTTTCTTACCATTCCTCTCTGTTCCTTTTCCTTCGTTCAAGAAACCTTCATCCTCAATATTTTTCTTTTCTATTTTTTTATTTATTTCCTTTTTTTCCTCCTCCTCTACATCCTTATTTGCCCCGTTCCTCTGTTCCTATGATCCACGTCTTTTTTTTTCCTCCCCTTTTTCTCCTAGCAGCGTTCCGTTCCTTTGTTCCTCGTTCTTACTCTTCCTTTTCCTTTTTTTTTTTTTTTTTTTTTTTGGTTGAGTAGAAGCCAGGCTGATCTTTCTCTCCTCTCCTCTCTCCCTCTTCCTCTTTCGCTCCTTTTTGGTTCTGTTTTTTTTTATGGTTATTTGTCATTCTGTTTCTCTTCTTCTCTCTCTCTCTTCCTCTTTCGCTCCTTTTCGTTCTGTTTTTATGGTTATTTGTCATTTTGTTTCTCTTCTCTCTCTCTATCTCTAACCTCTTTCGCTATTTGATGTAGTTTATATGGTATTTGTCTGTCTCTACCTGTCTGTTTTTTCCGTTCGTTTGGATGTCTCTGTCTATCTGTCTGTCTCTTCTCTTCACTCTCTCTTTCTTCATATTTTCCAGCTGCCTTCTCTTGTCTCTTCTCCCCTCTCTTGTATTTCATTTCTTCTCTTTCTTAATCTCTCTCTCTCTCTCTGTCAATCCTCTCTATCTATCCCTTTCTCTCTCTCTCTCTCCCTTTCTCCTCCTCTTCTCTCTCTCTTCATCTTCTTCTT
>NC_051394.1:52822403-52824588 GCF_015228065.2 Penaeus monodon
TAATGATAATAGTACTACTACTAACAATAATAATAATAATAAAAAAAAAATAATAATAATAATATGAGATAATAGTAAGAATAATAACCATAATAATCTCAACAAGAATAATAATGATAATGATAATAATAACAGTGATAATGATAACAACAATCATAATGTGAATACTGATAATGATAGCGATAATGATAGTATTGGTAATAAAAAAACAACCCTTCCTTCTTTTCAAACTTTTTTTTTCAGTCCTGTCAAGTTTCGGCGAAAATGCATTTTAAACAAATTAGCTGCATTTTGCTTAAACAAACAAGATGGCAACACTGCCCCGTGACCCAGGCGTGACGTCATCAAATAAAAAAAAGACACGAGAAGCGTCGTTCATAATTTTATTTTTTCTCACTTTCTTGCATGATTTTTACACCTTCTGCCCAACCCTAAATGTGTTTTTTATTTCTTATAGACATTGCGAAAATATAATACGATCTCTAGAGCAGGGAAAAAACGTTGTCTATCGAGGGTAAATAGTCGATAATAAAAGAAATACGGCTTCGCTTCGGCCGACGGATGCCTGCCTGTGAGAAGCGATTCGGATTGTGTGAATCGGCTTTAGTCTGATTGGATTCCGTTTATTTTATACTTTATTTTGTCTTCTGTTGGTTCTTTTCGTGGTTTTCGTTATTTATGATTTTCATTATTCTCTTTTTGTTTTATTTTTTTCACCTCTTCTTCCTCCCTTTTTATCATTGTCCTTTCCTCTCTCCTCCTCCTCCTCTTTCTTCCTCTTTTCCTTTATTTATTCATTCCTCCTCCTCCTCCTCCTCCCTCATCTCCTCTTCTTCCTCTTTTCATCCTTTTCTCCTCCTTCTCCTCTCCTCCTCCTCCATCTCCTCTTCCTCCTCTTCCTCTATCTCCTCCATCTCCTCTCCTTCCTCTTTTCCTTTCTCATCCTCTTCTCCATCTCCCCTTCTTCCTCTGCCACGCTCTTGTCCTTCCTAATTATTCCCATCTTTCAATAATCATTATGTTAATCGATTATCTTCCCGTCTTTATCTTTCTCCCTCTCCTCCCCCTTCCGTACGTTACCCTTCACACTCTTTTATCGTCGATTCCTGCGTTTCTGGACCATTAACGCTCTCTCTTGTGCATCCTTTTAGCCGCCCTTCCTCTTCCTCCTCTTTCTTGCACGTTCTTCCTGTTCCTTCATTCGCTTCTTTCCTGCTTCTGATTCTCTCGTGTTTGTTTTCTCTCGCTATGTCTGTCTGTTTGCTTTTGTTTGTTTGTTTTTGTTTGTCTGTTTGTCTTTATGTTTTTATCGGTTTGTCGGTTTGTTTGATTGTTTATATATCTGTATGTTTCTCTCTCTTTCTCTCTCTTCTTTCTCTCTCTCTCTTTCTCTCTTTCTCTCTCTCTCTCTCTCTTCTCTCTCTCTCTCCTCTCTCTCTCTCTTCTCTCTCTCCTCTCCTCTCATCTCTCTCTTTCTCTCTCTTCTCTCTCTCTCTCTCTCCTCTCTCTCTCTCTCCTCTCTCTCTCTCCCTCTCTCTCTCGTTCTCTCTTTTCTCTCTTCATCGTCTCTCTCTCTCTCCTTCTCTCTCTCTCTCTCTCTCTCCCCCTCTCTCCTCTCCTTTTCCCTCTCCCTCTCCTTTCTCCTCTCCCTCTCCCTCTCCCTACCCCTCTCTCCCCCTCCTTCCCCCTCCCCTTCCCCCTCTCCCCTCCCCCTCCCCCTCTCCCCCCCCCCCCCTCCCCCGAAGGTCGCGCCACACGTAGACGACAAAGGCTCCTCCAACCGGACCACCGTAACTCAATAACGCGTCTCTCTGGAGACCTTGATACGAGAGCATCCGGGCATTCCGCGCGGAGGGAAAACCGGAAATGGAAAGGAGAGCTTTGGAGCTCACCGCGAAAGGCGCACGCACACGCAAACGCAAAAAGACACACACGCAAACGCACACACACACACGCAGACGCACACACACGCACACACACACACACACACACACGTACACACACACACACGCACGCACGCACGCTCGCACACACACACACACACACACACATGCTGTCTATCTGTTTATTCTTACTGTCCGTCATTCACGTCTATTTACTATCTGCTGTTTTATTTACTATTTTCCTCTTTTCTCTCTCTTCTCTCTCTGTCTATATAAAATATATAATTTTATATATAATATTA
>NC_051394.1:52824688-52832188 GCF_015228065.2 Penaeus monodon
AAAGAGGGAGGAGAGGGGAGGGAGAGAGGGGGAAGGAGGTGGGGGAGAAGGATAGAGAAAAATGGGGAAGAGAAGGTATGGGGGAGAGAGAGGAGGGGTAGAAGGAATGAGGGAGAGAGAGGGGGGGAAGGAGGTGGGAGGAGAGAAGGATGGAAAAGGATGAGGGAGAGAAGGAGATAGAAAGGAGGGGTGGGGGAAATAAGGAGGGGGAGAGGAGGGAGGAGAAGGGTTTAGTGGAGACGAAAGAGAAAGAGAAAGAAAGAAAGAAAGAAAAGAAAGAAAGAAAGAAGAGAATGAAGAAAAAAGAGAGAGAGAGAAAGAAAAAGCGAAAAACAATGAAAAAAAAACCCTGACAAACTGAGAGAAAGAAAAAAACAAAAACAAAGAGAGAAAAAAAAAAAAAAAAAAAAAGGATAGAGAAATAGAGAAAAAGACAGCATTTCATCCCGGCGCATAAAATCCTCATTTCCCAATCGCACAACCACATCACACACTTGCATAATAGAACAGAGATCAATCGGCCAAAGATCCCGCGTCCATTATACAAAAACTCGGCTGTTCCTTCGTTATATAATCACAAGATGGTATTCATTCCGTATTCTTGTGTTCCGGGGTCGACCCACGACGAACCTCGTCCGAGAAGGGGGGGAGGGGGGAGGGATGGACGAGGAGGAGGAGGAGGAGGAGGAGGGGGAGGAGGGGGGAGAAAGGGGGGAAGAGGGATGGGAGGAGGAGGAGGAGGAGGGGGAGGAGGAGGAGGGGGGGAAGGAGGAGGAGGGGAGGAGGAAGAGGGGGGGAAAGAGGAGGAGGGGGAGGAGGAGGGGGAGGAGTAGGAGGAGGGGGAAAAAGGAGGGGAAGGGATGGGGGAGGAGGAGGAAAGGGAGGGGAGGAGGAAGAGGAGGAGGAGGAGGAGGAGGAGGAGGGGGGGAGGAGGAGGAGGGGGAGGGGAGGAGAGAGGGGGGGGGGAGAGGGGGAAAGGAAGAAAGGGAGGAGGGGGGGCAAGAAAAGGGGAGGGGGAGGAGGAGGGGAGGGGGAGAAAGGGGAGGAGAGGGAGGGAGGAGGAGGAGGAGGAAGAGGAGGAGGAAGGGGGGGAGAGGGATGGGAGGAGGAGGAGGAAGGGGCGGGCGAAGGGGAGGGAGAACTTGGAGGCAGCGAGGGGAGATCATAGAGAAGGAGACAGCTTTGATGATAGGTAGAAGGTATGAACTTCAAATAATATATATATTATTATATAAAAAATTATATATATATATATATATAATTATATATATATATCATCACAAGGGGCAACACCGGGGGGCAGGGCCGCATCCCCCCTTTCGTTCCACCCACGAGGACCCCTCGAGGCGAGTTCCAGGCAGGCACAGGGCCCATCTTTTTTTCCTCACGACAGGTCCCGAGCTCCCCAACCCATGATCTCCTAGGACGTCCACAGGTCTCCTCCCCCCAGGGTTGTCTCGCAGAGAGACAACCTGGTGGCAGGGTGTCCATAGGGAGGCGGCTAGGGGCCCATATACCCGATTTGGGATCCCGGGGTTAGCAAGTAACAGGTCCCAGCCAGTCTCACGGTGTAACCGGTTGGACACGGGGCCTGCCAACTGTACCCCATGACCCGGGAAAGGGATTTGTTACAAAAGGCATCAAGGCGAGACCCCCAAGGCCTGGTAGCGTCTGGGTTTCGCTTCCATAGAAAAAAACGGGAAAGTATAAAGGCCTTGAAGAACGCAGCTTGGCCCTTCTGCATAGGTACCGACATCCCCAAAAAACGCTCTTGTTGATCGATTTCATGGCCCCTGTTCCCAGACCAATCCGTCTCTGATTCCGGGTCGACAACCCAGAGATATGGCTAGTACCAAGGTATGAAAAAATTTCTGTGACTTCAACGTCCTCCCCGAAAGCATGGATCGACTAAAGGGGTTTCCCCAAAAACCCCCCTAAATTCCTGATCTTGGTCTTGGTCCAGGAGCCTCTGGCCAGGGGTTTTCCCCTCATTGCAAAATGCATAAAGAGCCGCCACAAGTAAACCCAAGGACTCAGATGGATGGCAAAAACGTCGGCAAAGTCAAGGTCGAGACCTTATATGCTAGTGTTGCTCCGCACTACTTTGGTAGTAGCTTGCCTTTATCCAGCCCATACAAGTGTTAAAAGTGTGGGTGCAAGGCACACCCTTGCCTCCCCCCTGAATTAACGGGGAAAATTCGACATACCCCACCACACTTTACAGCATTTCGTACCAGTATAGAGGTTTGCTATCAGGCCAATAATCTGTTCGGAAATTTCCCCTAGCCTCAGGATCTCCCATAGCGATTCCCGACCCCGGCAAACGCCTTCTTGAGGTCGATGTAGGGCAAGAAACCCCAGACCAAACTCACACGGCGTTCCAAAATTTCTCGAAGGCTAGTTAGGTCTATTGTGGATTTGCCAGGAGTAAACCGGGATGCTCCGGTCTCTGGTGCCTCAGTAGGTGGTTGGGAACCCGTTTCAGAAGAATGTGAGCGAGCCCTTTGCCTGGATGCACAGTGTAATGCCACGGTAGTGGCTACGTCCCATCGATCCCCTTTCCCCTTCCAAAAGGGATACCACCCCCCTCAGCAGTCGGGGGAATGGTACCAGACGCAAATGGAGTCAGGAGTATGCGGGCCCCCGGATATTTTCACCCCCGCCTTTAGCGTTCAGCAGGGATAAATATCTGCAGCTTCCCATCTTCAGCTTGGAAATCCCAGCCTAACCTTGTTATTTGTAGAGGTTCCCGCTGATGGGTGGGTCCGGCACAGGCACGGGGGGGGGACATCGCTTGCTTTTCAAGCTAACGTTGGGGGACCCAACCCTGGTAAACGTTCAAAAACTCACCCAACGTTCACGAACCCCAAAGATCCGAAAACCCCGTCCATCCGCTGATCGGACTGCAGTCATCTGTGAGGGGGTTAGGGTTCATTTTTTCTCAGGGTTGGTGGGCGGGGGCGAAGGTCATTTACCAAGAAAGGCCCTTCGCCTCCTCAGCAATTCCTGATGAACTGTTCTTGTCCCTTCTCACGTGTCGACCCCCACGCCCCATGGAACGCCCAAAGATTGATTCCCTTCAGCCGACCCTTTGGACACGCTTCAGTGGCCTAAGTCCCGGGGAGATGGTTTCGCCTTTTCCTGGGGTAGCCAATCCCTCCTGACTGTTTCGGGGTTTTCGCGCTTGAAGGACCCCACAGAGAATTTGGATCGTCGGGTTTGCTGGTTTCTGAAAACGGTCAGAGACTGCCGTGGCAAACCCCGGGAACACCCCCCTCCCTTAGTTGTCCAAGTGAAACCCCTTAGGGTGGCCACTGGGGGGGGGAGTTTTGAAGTGGACCCGCGGGTAGCCCAAGCAGCCAGGGGTCGGGGCCACAGAACCAGCACTCCGGTAAAACCCTGCAGTTCTGGGGGACCCTCCATCGGTGTGACAAGAATTTGGGGCGTCCCTTTGGCCCATGTACCCGTATCGCTTACCAAGTCCAGCGATGGAGTTGGAGCGCTGGTACCAGGAGCCAAGATCCTATTTTCATATATAATATATATAATATATATATTATATATATATATATATTTTTTAAAAATATATATATATATATTTGTTGTATATATGTATAGATGAGACATGAGGGATATAGATATAATAATATTGATTAAGAAAATATATAGTTATATATATATATATAATATATATTGATATATATATCTATTAATATAATATAGTATAATTATATAATATAGATAGTATATATAATAAATATATGATGTGGTGGTGTGGTGTGTGTGTGTGTGGGGTGTGGGTGGGTCGTGTGTGTGGTGATATAGGTAAATATATAATAATATATATATATATATATGATATATGATGTATATATAATATGTATATATATATGTTAATATATGATTTATGTATATGATAATATATAATATATAGATATATATAAATATATTATATATTAGAGAATATATAATATGGTGGGTGTGTGTAGTGATGGTGTGTGGGTGTGGGTGGTGGTGTGTGTGGTGTGGTATGGTATGGTGTACATATGGGAGAAAAACCCACAATACAAAAAAGTTATGAAAGGAGACTACAGTTCGAAACACCTGGATTCATCTCAGGCTGAAGAGGAATCAGGTGGATTCGAAAATTAGTATCATTTCCAAATTAGTTTTGTATTGTGTTTTTCTCCATACTATCAGCAGGAGAGTGTACCATTCATGGTGTGTGTATATATATTATATATGTATTATTATATAAATATATATAGATGATATATATTTTAAATAATATATATATAAAAGATATAGTGTATATTAGAAGGGTATAATATAGAATATATATATATATAGAATATATATATATAACTTAGAATATTATATTATATATTAATATTGTGTGTGGTGAGTGTGTGTGTATGTATATATATATATATCTATTTATATATATATATATATATATATATATATATATATATTTGTTGTAGTTGTGTGTGTCTGTGTGTGTGTGTGTGTGTGTGTGTGTGTGTGTGTGTGTTGGTATGTTGTATATGTTATTGTGTTGTGTGTGTGTGTGTGTGTGTGTTGTGTGTGTGTGTGTGTGTTGTGTGTGTGTGTGTGTTGGTGTTAATTGTGTATATGTTTGTATATGTATTATATATATTTATAATATGTGTATATATATATATATATATATATATATATATATATCTATAATATATATATTATATATATATAATATATATATATATACATATTCTCTCTCTCTCCCGGTAATTGCGACCCCGCATGTCTGCTGAAGTTTTGGCTCCACGTAAACCAAAAAAAAGTCCCCCGTATGGCAGCGCACACTTCAACTCGTGTATATTGTAACATATCTGTTCTTATCTTATCCTATTTTGAAGTGAAGTGCGCTTTTGCCCCTAATTGCATCAAGAGGCAAGGGGAAAATTGTCCATTTCGAAGCAAAGCAAAAGACGATTATGAGTCAACAGAAAGGTTGACAAAAGTTACTTGGTTTTACTTGGTCTTATTTCGCTTTAATCCTAACGATAACCCTGAAACAAAGTGCATAATATCTTAGCTAGTTTCGTAATATGTTATTAATCTGGTTTTATTAACTATGATAAGAAAATGCATTATAGTCAGTCTAATCTCAGGAATGGAGATAACTGGCAACTCATCCAGATCTCTAGACTTCTCCGATTCGCCAAATGTTTTATATAAAAAAAAGTAATAATAATTAAAAGGTGTTGAAGGCGGCAATTTTTTATGAATAAATGAATATCATGGGCAAGATTTAAAAATACGAAAGCATATGTAAACACCCATCTATTATCGTTGTCGTTATCCTTA
Source organism: Penaeus monodon (assembly GCF_015228065.2). NCBI lineage: Eukaryota > Metazoa > Arthropoda > Malacostraca > Decapoda > Penaeidae > Penaeus > Penaeus monodon. The sequence goes on from NC_051394.1 coordinate 52,830,041, forward strand.
TCATGATTATTATTTATACAAGAGACGAGGCGATTCGGAGACCTCCAGAGTCCGGGACTGAGTTGCCAGTTTTTCTATTAAGAGGGTAAGGTTTGCGTTTACAAAGGACGCGTTTTTTTACTACTTAGACGATGAGTAATGTATTCATTTATTCATATATAGCTTATTTACGGACGCCAAGAATAATGTTGAACAGTAAAGAGAAAATAGAATCCTTCAGACTAGATACACTTGCCCTTTGAAAGTGTAAAGCTGATTTTATTTTTAATAACTATATATAATTTCATTTAAAAAAAGTACAATTTCATTATGTATTACTGACATTTGAAGAGAGAGAGAGAAAAAATAAAAATCCCATAGCTTATAGACGTGGAGAATGCCAGCCACCATTTAGTCAATTTGAAATGCAGGTAAATCTTAAATGTATTGTGACAAAATATAATACTATTTTGCACGAATATCTTCATCACTCACATCCACTATATGCCGAGAAATCTAACTTAAAATCAAATGTTTTGTGATAGACTGTTTCAAATTTACCTCGATTCTGACAAGGTGAGAGGTCAGAGGTCCTAAAAATATTACCTACTATGCTTCTCATATTTACAATGTTTTTTTTTTCTATATGATAATTACGGATATAACCAAACGTCTTCCTTTTTATCAACACATCAAACTGCACTTAATCATTGGTTTTAAAATAAACGACGGAAAATGCCCTTATGATGAATGATCGTGGTACAAAGTAAATAAGCATGTGCAGGACCTGTTTGACAAATTCACTGATGTTTATGCAGATATTAAGAAAGGTGTACACGCTATGATGACGTCAGCATAGGAATTAGTAACTTGTATGCTGCTCCAGTTTACTTCTCGACTGTTGCCACTTGCCAGTTTGTATGTATTTATATTTGCCATTAGCCATTTTTTAAAGTATAAAATTGCCATTAACCTTTTTTTAAATATATGTTTGTCATTAGCATTTTTTTGCATTTATATTTTTATTTTTTTTCTTATATTTATCATTAGCCCTTTGTTTTTATTTTCTTATATTGCCATTGGCCATTTTTTAACATTTATATTTTTCATAAATCAATTTGCATTTTCTTTATTTCGTATATCCATGCATGTCAGTCACCTAATATTTAAAGGAAAATATTTTAAAAAATCAGATACTTTTATTTCCATCATTTATTTTCTTTAATGATATTTCTTTGTCTTTATCATGCTCTGTGCCATTCCGATATCGTAATCTCACTACAAAAAACCTTTCGGAGCTCTGAAATATTGTGCAGTTTGTGTTCTTCCACTCAAATAGGACTCTATTTCTGTCCGTCTGTCTGTCTGTCTTCTCTCTCTCTCTCTCTTATTCTTTTATATATATATATATATATTTTTATATATTATTATATATATATATTATATATGATATATATATATATAATATATATATATATTTATTATCATTATCAGTATTGTTATTACTATTATTATTATCATTATTATTATTATCATTATTATTATTATTATTATCATTATTATTATTATTATTATTATTATTATTATCATTATTATTATCATTATTATTATTATTATCATCATTATCATCATCAGCATCTCATCATCATGATCCTCATCAACGTCATCTTCTTTGTTATCATTATCACAGTTATCATTATCAGCTTAATTATTGTTATTATCAGTATTATCATTATTATCAATATTATCATTATCCTCACAAGTTTTGTTGTTGTCTTTATCATTATCATTGTAATCATCAACACTATTACTAAAACCATTTCCATTACCATTGTTATTAATGCTGATCATATTTGTTATCATTATATCTATCATACCGTTGTCAATTAATCATTACTCTCAGTAATGTTGTTTCTTATCATTATTACAATTATTACTATAATCGTCATTATTATCATTATCACTATAATTATTATCTTTTCATCATTATCATCATTATTACCAAGATAATTACTGCCGTAAGCATAACATTATCAACAAAGATACTATATCAATTACAATAATACAGCTTATCCAATATACGTTACGCAAGTCATTGTACTCGAAATCCGCTGTATTTATATGAGCAAATCCGTAAAAAAGGAAAAAGGAAAATCACTGTACGAGCAG
>NC_051394.1:52856262-52861262 GCF_015228065.2 Penaeus monodon
TTTCCTCCCCCCCCCCCCCATACTCCCCAATTTAAATCCTCCCTTTTTCACCCCCCCTTATCCTCACCCTCCCCAACTTTAAATCCTACCTTAACCCCCCCCCCCTTATCCTCAAACCCCCCAACTTAATCCTACCTTAACCTCCCCCTTCTCCTCATACTCCCCAATTTAATCCTACCTTAACCCCCCCCCCCTTCTCCTCATACTCCCCAACTTAATCCTACCTTAACCCCCCCCCCCCCTTCTCCTCATACTCCCCAACTTAATCCTGCATTAAGTTCCCTTCCTCACACTCTCCACCTTAAGACCAGTCCATTTCCCTCGACCTTTCCCTTAAAACCCTTAAGTTTCTCGACGGTGCGGGAAGGAGGGTCTCGTCCCCCGTCACCGGATTTTGGCACAGTCTCAATAAACTTGGGCAGAAATTTTCGCCAAAAGCTTTAGGGGAAAAAAAAAGGGAATAGAATATTTTTGAAGAAGAAAAAAAGGGGGAGAAAAGGGAGAGAAAAATGGGATTTTGGGGAGGGGGAAACGAAAAGAGGAGGAAAAAAAAAGGATTTTTAGGGGAGAAGAAAAGAAAAAGAAGGGGAGGGGGGAAAAAAATGGGTTTTTTGGGTGGAAACGAAGAAGGGAAAAGAACAAAAAGGATGTTTAGGGAGAGAAAGAGAAGAAGAAGAAAAAAGATGAAATTTATTCTCCAAGAAAAGGAAATATATTTGTTCTCTTAAAAATGAAAAAAAAAAAACAAAGTTGCTATGAGAGAAATGGACAAATAACCTCAAAAAAAGAAAAAAAAAAACTTTCAAATATTGTTAGCACTTTAAAAAGGGGGGAAAATGAAGTTTAAGCGAAGAGATGAAAAAAAAAGGGGAAAAATTATTTTAAAAAAATAAAAAAAACTATTAAAATTTAAAGGGAGAGAAAATTTGGAAAAAAAAAGTTCTGAAAAAAGTAAATGGGGAGAAATAGAAAGAAAAGGGAAACAAAGAAAAAGAAAAGATGTAATCCGTAAGGGTAGGAGAAAATTTTAGCACCAATCTCTCTTAGAAATATTTCCTGAGGAATAGAAGAAGAAAAAAAAGAAGAAAAGGAAACAGGAACGAGGATGTAAGATGAGATGAAAAAAACACCTGTTAAGGAACGATAAAGAGAAAAAAGACAAGAATTTGTGCTCCAAAAACGAAAAAAGAAAATACCAAAAACTTGGGGAAAACTCCCGCCGAAGAACTCTGTTAAAGGAGGAAAAAAAAAAACGAAATGAACTAAAATAAAACAGAGATAGAATGAGAGATAGATAGTCGATGATACAGAGAGAGAATTAGATGATAGAGAAGAGAGATAGAGAGAGAGAGAGTCAATTATACGACTAAACCAGAATGAATAAGTACACAGACAATACAGACCGACAGACAGAATATACAAACACACACACACATCACACACACACACACACATTGTAAATACTTCATTACACTTATATCATACATAAGCTTCTCTAACCGAAGATAGACAGATTTGCTCTCGCCCTGTGACAGTGAATGGTCAATAAATCTGCTTTCTCATCTCACATACTTTGAAGGCTCCCCCCCCTCTCTTCTCCCTCCCTCCCTCTCTCCCTCTCTCCCTTCCCACCGCCCCTCCCTCCCTCTATCCCCCCCCCCCCGGCCGCCCCGATAGCGCGCGAACCGCCCGCCCTCATTAGATGCAATAGAGGCGAGGGTGACTGTCTCAGCGGAGGCCACTGGAACAAGATTCGGGCTCCCCGAAGGCGAGGACGCTGACGAAGGAGGCCAAACGAGAGAGGATGTCCTGGCTTGGCGGGGGCGGTTTCCTTCGTCAGGCAAATAGTGGGAGGTAGTGGGAGTGGAGGGAGAGTGAGGAGGGGTGTGATACTCAGGTAGTTTTTCGGGGGTGGGTGGGGTGGTTGGGGTGGGAGAGGGGAGGGTGTGATTGGAGGGGGTAAGGGGTCGTATTTTTTGGGGGTTGGGGTGGGGGTGTACCTTGGCTTTGTATTTGTTTCTTTTTGTGTATTATTAGTTTTCCTTTTTTTAATTTATTTTTTTTTCTCTCTCTCTATCTCTTTCTCTCTATATATATGTCTTTTATTCTCTCTCTCTCTCTCTGCTCTTCCATGCTCTCTCTCTCTCGTATCTATCTCTTTCTCCTCGATATATATAATACAATCTTTTATTTTCTCTCTCTCCTATCTCTTCTCGTCTCGTCCTCTCTCTCTCTCCTATGTCCTCTCGTCCTCTCTCTCTATCTCTCCCCTCCTTCTCTCTCTCTCATCCTATAATACTATATATAAATATATATATATTATTATATATAGTATATATTAATATATATATTTATATTTTATATATATATAATATATATTTTCCCTCTCTATATATATGTTCTTATCATATTACTACTCTCTCTCTCTCATACATACTCTATCTAATCTATCCTCTATTCTCTCTATATAATTATCTTTTTTAGTCTCTCTCTCTCTCTCTCTCTCTCTATCTCTTTCTCTCTCCTTCTATTATATATTATAGCTTTTATTCTCTCTCTTTTTCTTTTATTCTCTCTCTCTCTCGCTCTCCTCTCTCTTCTCTTCTACTTTCGCTTTCTCTCTCTCTTTTCTCCTCTCTCCTCTCTCTCTCTCTCTCTCTCTCGGTTCTCTGTCTTTCTCCTATCTCTCTCCATCTCTCTTCTCTTCTTTCTCTCTCTCCTATACATACATATCATACATACTACATCTCTTTCTCCTGTCTTCACCTCATCTCGCCCTACATCAAAAATCTCTCTTCACACTCTCTCATCCTCATTATTCTCCTCTCTCTCTCTTATTCTCTCTCTCTCTCTCTCTCTCTCTCTCTCCTCTTCTCTCTCTTCTCTGACTCGTCTCTCTCTCTCTCTCTCTCTCTCTCTCTCTCTCTCTCTCTCTTCTCTCCTCTGCTCTCTCCTCTCTCCTCTGCTCTTTATTCTCAGTCTCTCCTCTCTCTCGCTCTCTCTCTCTCTCACTCTATATTATATATATATATATATATATAGATCTTTTGATTCTCTCTCTCTCTCTCTCTCGCTCTATCTCTTCCTCTCTCTAATATATTATATCTTTTTATTCTCTCTCGCTTTGTTCTTTTATTCTCTCTCTCTCTCTTCTTCTCTCTCATTTCTCTTTCTTCTTTCCTCTGTCTCTCTCCTCGTCTCTTATTCTCTCTCTCCTCTCTCTCTCAGTCTTCTCTCTCTCTACTCTCTCTCTCTGTCCTCTCTCTCTCCTCTTATTCTCTCTCCTCTCACCCTCTCTCTCTCTCTTATTCTCCTCTCTCTCTCTCATCTCTCTCTCTCTCGCTCTCTCTCTCGTCTCTTTCTCTTATTCTCTTCTCTCTCTCTCTCTCTTTCTCTTATTCTCCTCTCTCTCTCTCCTCTCTCTCTCATACCTCTCAAATCTCTCTCTCTCTCTCTCTCTCTCTCTCGTCTCTCTCTCTCTCTCTCTCTCTCTTTTCTCGCTCTCTCTCTTATTCTCTCTCTCTCTCTCTCTCTCTTTCTCTTATTCTCTCTCTCTCTCTTTTACTCTCCCTCTCTTTCATCCTCTATCTCTCCCCCTTTCCTCCCACTCGCTCCCTGCCCCCCCCTTCCCCCTGCTCTCCCCACCCCTTCCCTTCCCTGTTTGATGTGTAACCACAAGATACTCGAAAGCAAATTGGGGCTAAATCTTCTCTCTCTCTTATTCTTCTTTTGTGCTTCTTCTCTCTGCTTCTCTTCTTCTCCTCCGTCGTTGCTTCCCCTTTCGTTTCCGGTCGTGTATGAATGGCTGTTAAGCCAGAATTTCTCATTTTCGGTTTTAGCCAGATACTGCATATGGGCTTCATTAAATGGGAGCGAGGAGGATAAAAGCTAAGACACTAGACAATGTGGATGTATGTGGTATTGTATTTATGTGTATCCGTATCTATCTATCTATCTATCTGTCTATATAATATAATATATATATATAGTATATATATATAACTATATATATATATATATACATATATTATATATATATAATAGATATATATATTATCTAATATGTGTGTGTAGTGTGTGTGTGTGTGTGTGTGTGTGGGTGGTGATTTATGTGTGTGGTTGTGTGTGTGTGTGTGGTTTAATGTGTCTGTGTGGGTTTGTGTATTGTGCTGTCTGTATGTGTGTGGTTTGAAGATAGATAGATAAATACATACATACACACACACGTACATACATACATCCATACATACATCCATACATCCATACATACATATATACAGACATAGCAATATAGACATACACAGACAGATAAACAGATAGCTAACTAATAGATAGATACGACCATCACACAAAAAATCACACACACCCACACATATAAACCACACACACCCACACACCCACACACACACACACACGCCACACCACACACACACCACACCACACACACACACATATTATCCATTATAATATATATATATTATAAATAATATATATATATAATATTATATATGGGGTGATAGTGCTAGTAGTGATATATATAGGTATATAGTAGTATGGATATATATACGTTATACGGGGTATGCTACGCATATCTCAGTTAATATAACTAATGCAAATCTCTAAAACTGAATTCATACTCTAAATATCAAATCTCTCATATCACTATCTCAATAAAATATATAATCAACCTCGCGTCAATAATCTATAACATATAATAATTATATATATAGAATATAAAAAATATATAAATACTATAAATATACATAATATATTCGGTATCATGATATAGTGTATAGATTGTCAGGTATAGTATCTGTCTATATCTAGTCGTACTCGTATGTGTATCTATCTACGTTCGTTTTGTGGATAGGTGAGTATATAGTCTGTCTCTAGTAGGTCATATATATATGTTTCTATAGGTCGTCGCATAGATATGTTTTCGGTACGTAGAATCAGTCATGATTCGTCTATGCGGTGATATGTACGTCGGTTCGGGGGTC
>NC_051394.1:52866653-52874153 GCF_015228065.2 Penaeus monodon
ATAGAATGTTAGTCGAGTATTAGTCGATTCTTAGTAGAGAGATGGTCGAGTTTCAGTCAGGTATTGGGAAGTCTGGATAGAATGTTAGTCGAGTAAAAGTAAAAATTAGTCGATTCTTCGTAGAATGTTAGTCGAGGATAAGCCGAGTGTTTGGTCGTGTTTTTGCATAGAGGCTTAATTAAGTGTAAGCCAATCGTCATTTTTTTTTCAAGGCAAGCAGTAGGTAAGTATTACCCAAATAATTAGGAAAATAATTGTAATAACTAGCAGATATTAGTACAAAAAAAAATCTATTATGTATTAGTCAAACCTTACTCGTCAGTCATAGAACAGTCGAGTATTAGACAAACACTAGTTAAGTACAAGTCAACCATTAATCAGATTTTAGGAAATATTAGTCCCAATCAGCAGTCATCAAGCTTACAAGTCAAATGGTCATTAGACGTAATATTTATGTTGTCAAATATTTGCACTATTAGTCAAATATTAGTACCGCTAGTATCAATGATAATTAGTCAAGCATTAATTCAGACTGCTATTGTCATTAGTCATATATTGGTGCCATGAGTAATAGTGTCAATATGTTAGGTAATTAGTCAAGATTAATTTAGATTGCCATTAGCATTGTTAGTCAAATATCAGTGCCATTTTAGTATTGGGGTTGATAGGCAATTAGTCATATTTTAGATAATTAGTCAAGCTTAATTTAGATATCTATTAGTGTTATTAGTGCCATTAGTATAAATGACAATATGCAATTACTTATAAATTAGGTAATTAGTCAAACTTAATATATTTTCTAATCAGTATCATTAGTATTAGTGTCAATAGACAGTTAGTCATATATTAAATAATTAGCTTAATATAGATTACTATCACTATCATTAATTAAACACCAGCATCATTTATATTAGCATCATTAGCACCAGTGATATTAGTCAATTAACCATACATCAGGTAATTAGTCATAATTACCTAATTCTAATGATATTATTCGAGTAATGCGATAATACGAAGATCTATGTTTTAAGAAAGGAACGTAATATTGTGAAACAAAGCTAGGGCAAGAATGAATAAATGAGATAAGATAGGAGACGAGAAACGACGGAGAATATCTCTAGATAACAGAAAACAAGAAAACGGAAATAAGGAAGAGGAGGAATATAGTAAAATGTAAGAATAAGAAAAAGAAAAAAGATAAAAAAAAAATATATATTGGGAATAAAAATATTTAATGAATATATAAAACTAGACGTGTAAAGGATTTCTTGTGTGTGTACTTTTGCGTGCACGCAGAAATGTCATGTGTATTGGTTATGCTTTTATGTACCCAAGTTTTTCTTTTCTCACGCTCCCTGCTTCTCTTTCTCTCTCTCTCTCTCTCTCTCTCTCTCTCTCTCTCTCTCTCTCTCTCTCTCTCTCTCTCTTTCTCTTTCTCTTTCTCTTCCTCTCTCTCTTTCTCTCTCTCTCTCTGTCTGTATGTCTCTCTCTCTCTCTCTCTGTTTCTCTCTCTCTCTCTGTCTTCCCTCCCCCCCCCCTCTCTCTCTCTCTCTCTCTCTCTCTCTTTTCCTACCTTGGCTCCCTCCTCTCCTTTGTCATATGTCTCCTTCCCCCTCTTTTTTTTTTTCAACCCAAAGCAAGAACGGAAGAGAGAAAGAGAAAGAGGAGAAGAAATAGAGAGGAAGAAAATGAAAAAAGAGACAGAGAGCAGGAAAGTTAAAAAGAGAGAGAGAGAGAGAGAGAGAGAGCAAGAATATTTGCAAAAGTGCCAGCCAGCCTTCGGAAAGCGGGCCACGTCTCCAGAGTGCCAGCCCTCTCTTGGCAGTGCCTCGGTGTCAACACGACGAGTCGGGGGGGTGGGGGGTTGGGGGAGGGGTATGGCACCAGGCACGCCAATATGTCCGCAGTTCCGGTCTCTCTATAGGTCCATACATAAACACTTGGGACATTTTCCCTTCTACCCCTCCCCCTCCCCCACCACCTCCCCATCTTCCCCACCTCCCCACCCTCCTTCTATCCCTCCCCCTCCCCCACCACCTCCCCATCTTCCCCACCTGCCCACCCTGTTTCTATCCCTCCCCACCTCCCCCCACCTCCCTCCCTCCCCCCCCTTGATGTGGGAACGAGAGTAAGGATACATGGTGAAAGGGAAAAAGGAATGAAAAAGGGGGAGTGATAAAAAGAGGAAGAGGGGTAAAGAGAGGAAGGGGGATTAAGGGAGAAAGAGAGATAAAGAGAGTAAGAGGGATAAAAGAAAGGGGGGAATGGGAAAACGAAAAGAAGAAAGAGATAGATAGATAGACAGATAGATGGATAGATAAATAGATAGATTATTGAGTAGATAGATAAGATAGATAAGATAGGAAGATAGAGAGAGAGAGAGAGAAAGCGAGAGAGAGATGACGAAGTGAGCGAGAGAATAGAGCAGAGAAATTTTTAGAGAGAGAGCAGAGAGAAAGAGAGGCACAGGGAGTGAACGAGAGAGGGAGAAGAAAGAGAGCGAGAGAGAGATGGAGAGAGGCTAGAAAAGAGAGAGAGACGAGCAGAGCAGAGATGCAGATAGAGAGAGCAAGACCCGGACGAGGAAAGAACATATAGGGTACTGATAGAGATGAGGAGATCAGACCGATGGTGAGAGTAGAGATGAGAGAGCATGAGATGAAGAGAGAGAGAGCAATGGATTAGAAAAACTCAGGTACATAGACAGAGTGAGAGAAATATACACAGAAAGACAGAGGAAAAAAATAGATAGATAGATAGAAAATACAGATAAAAAAATAAATTGATAAGAGAGAAAGAGAGAAAGAGAGAGAGATAGAGAAGAGAGAGAATCGAGAGAGAGAGACGAGAGAGAGACGAGAGAGAGAGAGAGAGAGAACTGATGATTTCTGAGAAAGAGAGAGATGAGGAGAAAGAGGATGAGACGAGAGACAGAAGACTGAGAGAGAGAGAGAGAAGAAATCTTGGTACAGCAAATGATTTTCCCGTAGACGGTGATGGAAAGACTGAATTTGCAAGGGAGTTGGTTTTCCAATTCTGCTTTCAAAAGACGGATAAAAAAAGTAAAAGTAAAAGGAAAGGAAGCAAAAAAAGAAGAAGAAAAAAAAGAAGAAAAAAGAAAAAGAAAAAAATATGTGGGTCTACTGATCATTTTATTTTTTTTATCGTTATCATTTTATTTTTGTAATTAACATATTGATTGTTGTTAATGTTAAATATCATTTTCATTGTCAAGAATATCGCTTTTTATTCTAATCTATAATTATCACTGAAACTTATTTTTATTCTCATCATTAAAATCATAATATATAATGTACTAATCCCTATTTTTGGCGGGATATATTCACCATCACTATCATCATGATCACCACTTTCATCATTAATAATCCTATTTCTCACTTCACATAAAATTTCCAAGACTAAAATAATTTTAAGCTCGTATTCCTGGCACTATTTCTGTCTTGCGTTAAAGCTCCTTCTTTTCCTCCTTCGTTTTGGCAACGTATTTTCCTTCGCTTTTCACACGTTATGTTTCCTTTGCTGTTACTTCTGGGGAGTGTCTGTGTGCTTGTGTGTCCGGGGTGTTGTGTTTGTATTGGGTGCGTTAGTGTGGTGTCGTGTGTGTGTGTGATGTTTTTGTGTGTGAGATGTGCTGGTTGTGAATGTGTCAGTGTAGTTGTGTGTGTGTGTGTGTGTGATTTCGGGGTAGTGTGTTTGGTTATGGTGTGACGTTGTGTGTGGTGTGTGTGTGCTTCGTGTTCGTGGGTGTCGTGTCGTGTTGTGTGTGTGTGGGTGTGTGTGTGTGTGCTTGTGTGGTGCTTTGTGCCGACCCACGCGATAGTGTGTGTGTTATGTGTGTGTGTTTAGGGACTTGTGAGTGTGACTTGTGTGTGGAGCGTGTGTGTATGGGTGGTTTGTGTGCTTGTCGTGTGGGTGTCCAGGTGTGTGATGTGTGTGTGTGTGGCTGAATATCGTGTTTGTTCGTGTTGTTTGTGTGTGTGTGTGTGTGTGTGTGTCGTGTGTAGTGTGTGTGCTGTGTGTGTGCTGTTGTGGTGTGTGCTTCCCTTCCGCTCTACATATCCCCGTATCGGGATTGTGAGTTTTGTGTGTGCTGTGCTTGTGTGTGTGTTTGTTTGTGGCTTGTGTGTAGTCAGTGCGGGTGTGTATGTGTGTGATTGTTTGTTTGTTGTGTGTGTGTGTGCGGTGATGTGGTGCTGTGTTTGTGTCGTGAGGAGGGAGTGTGATGAGAGCAGGGAGGAAAGAGAAGAGAGAGATGAGAGAGATAGAGAGAGAGTCGGAGAAGGAGTGGAAGGGACGGGACGGGAGAGAGACGGAGGAGAGAATGAGAGAGAGAGCAGAGATGAGAGGAGATGAGCGTGAGAGAGAGCAGAGAGAGGAGAGAGAGGGGAGGAGAGGAGAGGGGGGGAGAGAGAGAGAGAAGGAGAGAGGGGAGAGGAAGAGAGGAGAGAGAGAGAGGAGGGAGAGAGAGAGGGGGAGAGGGGAGAGGAGAGAGAGGGACAGAGAGAGAGAGGGGAGGAGGAGAGGGGAAGAGGAGAGAGAGAGGAAGAGAGAGAGAGAGGAGAGGAGAAAAGGGAGAGGGGAGAAGGAGAGAGAGAGAGAGAGTAATGCATCTAACGAATAAACATACAACATATCTGAGTAAATAAAGGCGCAAAATCCAAATAGATATGAGAAAAAACGCCAGATAGATAGAGAGAATTAGATACATACAATAAATAGATGATAGAGATACAGCTGCAAAGGACAATTTTAAGTGTTCAAGAAATCATAGATAAACAAAGATTACGATGGACATAGAGAGGAATGAAAAGAAAAGAAAATTGATAAAATAGAGAGGTAGATATCCTCCTTATCCCCCCCCCCCGCTCCCGTACCCCTTGCCTAAGGATCTCCCTCCCTCTCTCTCTCTCTCTCTCCCTCTCTCTCCTCTCTCTCTCTCCTCTCTCTCTCTCTCTCTCTCCCTCTCTCTTCCTCTCCCTTTTCCTCTTCTCTCTCTTTTTTTGCCCCTTTCCTCTTTCCATAGATTCCCCATTGCTCCTTACACCCCCTTTCTCCCTCCTCCATTCTCCCTAGCACTCTCCACCTATCCCCCGGGATCGCTAACCTTCCACATGTATCCACTATTCCACCTCCATCCATCTTCATTCCCCCATCTTCCACCTTCCCTTCTCCATAAACTTCTTTTTCCCCCCAAATTTTTCCGTTCCGCCTCCATTTCCTTTTTCATTACCTTCCCTCCCCCCCTCCCCTTCCCCCTCCCCCTCCCCCTTTCCCCCCCCACCCCACTTCCTTTTCACCCACCTTTCCTTCTCCCCTAAAATTTCCCCCCCCACCCCCCCCCTTTCCCTTTCCCTTCCCCCTCCCCCCCACCCCCACCTTCCCCCTCCACCCTCCCCCTTTCCCCTCCACCCTCCCCCTTCCTTTCCCCCCCTTCCCCCTCCCCTCCCCCCTTTCCCCCCTTCCCCTTTCCATTTTCCCTTCCGCTCTCCACCCTCCTTCTAACCTCCCTCCCTCCCACCATACCCTCCCCCCTCCTCGCACCCCCCCCCCCCTTCCTCCCACTTTCCAAATCACAACAGCCGAGCTTAAGCCATGTCGAAAGGAAGGGCAGACCGCGAGTACCAAAAGCGCACTTATTAAGCGCAGGCGGGGGGGGGGGGGGTAGGAGGAGAGGAGGAGGAGGAGGAGGAAGAAGAGTAGGGTAATCATGAGGAGGGTAAGGAGGAAGGAGGAGGAGGAGGATAAGGAGGAGGAGGAGGAGGGGAAGGAGAAGGAGGAGGAGGAAGGAGGAGAAGGAGGAGGAGGAGGAGGAAGAGAAGGAGGAAAGGAGGGGAGAAAGGGGAAGGAAGGGGAGGAAAGTAAAGATGGTATGCATGAGGAGTGGAGGAGGAAGGGGAAAGAGAAAAGGGAGGATGAGGGCGAGGAGGAGGAGGAGGAGAAGAGTAAGGATGAGAAGGATAAAGAGGAAGGTGAGGAGGAGGGAGAGAAGGAGAAGTAGGAGGGTAAGGAGGCAGGGAAGGAGAGGGAGAAAGAAGGGGAGGACGATAAGAAGGAAAGGGAAGAAGGAGAGGAGAAAAAAAGGGGAAGAATGAAGTGGAGAAGGAAAGAGAAGAAGGTGGTTCTTTCAAAAAACCCCCCTTCCCCCCCCCTAAACCCCTTACCTATATCTACCTCTTACCCACCTCCCCTCAACCTGCCTTACCCATTTACCCTTACCTCCATACCCACCTCACATTAGCTCCCCCTCCCTTTACCCCTTACGCCCCCCCACCCTTTACCCTTTACACCCCTCCCCCTCCCATTTCCCTTACGCCCCCCCCTTCCCCTCCTTTTTCCCTTTCACCCCTCCCCCCCCCCACCCCCCGCCCCTCCCCTCCTCCCTCTACCCCCTTACGCCCCTCCCCCTCCTCCCTTTACCCCTTACCCCCTCCCCCCCCCCCCTCCCCTCCCTCCCCCCTTCAGCTAATATCACGCGTGGCCCCAAACCCTTCACAAAAATTGCCTTAATGTTCTCTGTGGTTTAATCCCGCAACCTTCGCAGGCCTTGTTAGGGTCAATATCCCGGCCTCTTGTTTCATGGCCGGGGGTGGGGGAGGGATGGGGAAGGGATGGGGAAGGGGGGGGGAGAAGGGGGGGAGGAGGAAGGGGAAGGGGGGAGAGAAAATGGGGAGGGGAGGGAGAGAAGGTGGGGAGGGGATGGGGGTGGGTAGAGAAGGTGGGAGGGAGGGGAGGGAGGAGAGGAGGGAAGGGAGGGAAGGGGGGAGTGCATTGTCTCTCCTCTTTCATAACGTTATTAATGCAAAGCGAGGGATTTCCTTTCACTCGCGGCGGTTGGGGGTGGGGGTGGGGATGGGGGTGGGGGTGATGTGATGGTGAGTTGGGGAAGGAGGGGAAGGGGGTGATGGGTAGGGGCAGGGGACGTGGTGGTGAGTAGGGGATAGGGGAGGGGGGGATGTGGGGAAGGGGGGGTGAGGGGGAATGGAGGAGGGGGGGGGGGTGGGGATGGGCGTGGGAGAGGTGATTGGGGGAGAAAGGTGAGGGGAAAGTGGGATGCTGTTGGGGAAGGAGGGGAGGGGGGGAGGGTTGATGAGGGGGAGGAAGGGAGGAGATTGCGGGAAAAAAAGGGAGGGGGAGGGGGGGGGCGGGGGGGGGAAAAGGGGGGGGGGGTAGGGGGTGATGGGGGAAGGGGGGTGGGGTGCTTGGGGGTGGTGCGGGAAAGGGGGAGGGATGGAGAGCAGGGAGGGGTGGGGATGGGGAAGGGGAGGTGGGAAGAGGAGGTGGAGAAGGGGAGATGGGGAAGGGGAGATGGGGAAGAGGAGGTGGGGGAAGGGGAGGTGGGGAAGGAGAAAGGAGGAAGGGGAGATGGAGAGGGGAGATGGGGAAGCGGAGGTGGGGAAGGGTAGTTGGGGAAAAGGGCTGAGAAGGGGAAGGGGACGGATTGGAGAATGAGGTGCAATGGGGAGGGGGAGGAAAGGGGAG
>NC_051394.1:52879153-52894153 GCF_015228065.2 Penaeus monodon
AAAGAGAGAAAAGGAGAGGAGAGGAGAAGAAGAGAGGAGGAGGGGAGAGAAGAGGAGAGAGAGGAGAGAGAGAAGAGAGGAGAGAGAATAGAAGAGAGAAGAGGAAGAGAAGAGAGAGAGAGGAGAGAGAGAGAGAGAGAGAGAGAGAGAGAGAGAGAAGAAGAGAGAAGAGAGAGGAGAGACGAGAGAGGAGATAGAGATGACAGAAGAGAGATGATAGAGAGAGAAGGAAGAAGAGAGAGAGAGAGTACGAAGAGAGAAGAGAGAAGAGGAGAAGAGAGAGACGAGAGATGATAGATAGAGAGAGAGGAGAGAGGAGAGAGATGAGAGAGAGAGAGAGAGAGAAGAGAGAGATGAGAGAGAAGAGAAGAGAGAGAAGAGAGAGAGGAAAGAGAGAGGAAGAGAGATGATGACGATGAAGGATGAGAGAGAGAGAGAAGAAGAGAGAGAGAGAAGAAGTCAATATAGCACAACGAGAAGAATTGTATATAGAAACGAATAAGAGATGAGATTGAAGAAATGATTAATATGATAGTAAGAAAGAGAGAAGAATACTAAATGAAAAGATGAAGAAGGAAGAAAATGAAAAACAATACTATATGACAAGAATCAAAGATAATAATGTAATATATATGTTTATAATAGTATGCTACAAAGCGAACAAACAACGGAGCATACGAACTTATCACCAACGGACATGAAAGACTATTAAAGGACTGGGACACTTTTAGCATAGATGTATGTCAGTGGAAGAGAGCGAGAATTGCTAATTATAAAACGTCATATGAAGGATGAGGAGTAAGCAGTGAGTAGAGTAGAGAACATGTAGTTCGTCTCTAAGCGACATGAGATTTTCAGAGGGAAGATGGAGACATCCTCATAGGACGAAGCGTAAGATGAAAACAAGAAACGAACAATTTGAATGAAAAAAGAGGAGAAGAGGGGAAGAAGAGAAGAAGAGGAAAAATTATGTATATATTTTCGATCTGGTTCAGTAAAACAAATCTTATAATAAAATAGATATGAAATGATTTTTAAAAAAAATAAATAATAATAAAAAAAAACAAAAAAGAAAAAATAATATATTAAATATAATTCATTAAAACAAAAAAAATAAAACAAAGAAATTTTAAACAGAAGATATTTTTTTTTCTTTTAAAATAAATGGGAAATCAAACCAATATAGAAAACAGTCATAGGAATAGTAATCAAAATATATCTACCAACAACCTCACATTTCCACAAATTATTTAAAAACCATCCATCAAAAAAGATCACCGATGACCCTCACAACAACATCATCACCATTACCCTCAACAACAAAATCATTACTATTATCATCATCAACATCCTCAACAACAACAAAAATAAGATCACCATCACCCTCCAACAACATCACCATCACCATCACCCTCACCGCCAACAACATTAACACCATCACTATCATCACCCCAACAACATTAACACCATCACTATCACCACCACCATCACCGCCAACAAACATTAACACCCTCACTATCACCACCACCATCAGCCCCAACAACAACAACAACGAAATCAAAGCAAAACTATATATTTCGAACAGCAAAGGCACCATTCCAGCAAATACGTAACACCCCACAACAGGCATGGCAGCTCCTCGGGATGAGACAGTTCCAGAATATATGAATTCTAAGTTGATATACTTACTGAGACACTCATTCTCATACATACATACACGCACACACATACATACATATACATATACATAGATGCGGTTTGTCTCATATGTATATCATGTAGGGATGTGCATGTACGTTCTGATCTGTTGGGTGAAGATATGTATACAAACTTATGTATGAATATAGATACATAGTAGATATAGATGTGCACATTCACACACACGTATATGCGTACACATAAACAAATAAACAGACAGACAGTCAGACAGACTGATACACAGACATACACAAAATTCATTCTCACCTACATACATACACACACACACACACACACACACACACACACACACACACACACACACACACACACGCAACACACACACACACACACACACACACACACACACACCCTCACGCCCACACACACACACTCACACACCCTCACGCCCACACACACACTCACACAAAGAGATACAAGAAGACACAGATCTATGCGTGCGGTATATGTCAAAATAATTCATTCTGTAACAGACATTTCATTTTCAGAGAGCAAGAAAAAAATCCAAATCTCGTGTAATTGGTTTCCATTCCCTCTCCTTCCTCGGGTTAGATTCCCTGCGTTTTTTTTTTTTTCTTTTTACATTTTTCGCGGATGCTATAAACACATTCGGGTGGGTTTTTGAATGTATGGATGCATGTTTATGTGTATATATGTATATTTAGGTATACATACATATATATGTGTATATGATATGTATATATACATATATCTATTCGCAAACACACATATATATATACATATATCAAAAGTACCTAGAAACATAAAGGATTAAATATTTATTTAGATACTTACAAACACAGACACAGCATATGCATATATATGTATATATATATATATATATATATATATATATATATATATATATATATATATATATATATATATATATATATATGTGTGTGTGTGGTGTGTGTGTGTTGTGTGTGGGTGTGTGTGGGGTGTGTGTGTGTGTGTGTGTGGTTGTGTGTGTGATTTTTTGTGCGTGCGTGTGTGTGTGTGTGTGGGTTTGTGTGTGTGTGTGTGTCGGTGCATACACACCCATATGCACATACATATCCATGCTTACAAATCCTCCATCCTCAGCTGCTTCCGTTCCCCGCGCTCGCGTGGTGACCTCCTTTTAGCCGAGCTTTTAGCGGCGTTCAGAATTCTTCGTCTCTCCCTTACACAACCCGGTTTTATCATAGCAACTCAAAGCCCATAATTATAGCGTCATCTGGCCGTGTAGCTAGTTGTGCCTCGACCTTGCCAGAGTGAACGACGCGCGCTTTCACTCCGCCGACACATATTCGCGGGGACGTGAGGAAGGGGAAGGAGAGAGGAAAAGAGAGAGAGAGAGGAAGGGAGGAAGGAAAGAGAGAGAGAGGAAGGGAGGGAGGGAAAGAGAGAGAGAGAGCGGAGGGAGGGAAAGAAGAAAAGGGAAAGGGAGGGAGGGAAAGAGGGAGAGTTAGTGGGAGGGAAAAAGGGAGAGAGGGAGAGAGGGGAAGAGAGAGAGAGATAAGGGAGAGAGTGATAAAGAGGGAGGGGAGAAGGAGAGGGAGAGCAGAAAGGAGAGGGAGAGGGAGGGTAAGGGAAAGATAGATATATAAATAGATAGATGGATAGATAAATAGAGAGATAGATACAGACAGATATACAGATAGACAGGTAGACAGATAGATAGGCAGATAGACAGATAGAGAGAGAGGGTAAAATGAGAACTAAAAGTAGAAGAAGAAGAGGAGGAGAAAAAGAAAAGAAAAAGATAAACTAGATAAATACACAGATTTAAAAACAGACAGACAAAAATAGACAAACATACAAACAGACAGAAGGCATAAAGACAAACAGACAGACAGACAAATGAATAGACAGACACACAGACAGGGAGAATAAACGAGAGGATTAGAGATGGAAGTGGGGAGCCGAGGGGGAGGGGGGAGGGGGAGGGGGGGAGGAGGAAAAGGGGGTGTGACGTCATTCTCCTGGGCCAGGAGGAAAAGGGGTTGTGACGTCATTCTCCTTCGCCGACTTTCAAGCCAAGATCTTGCTGGATTAAAAAAAAAAAAAAAAAAAAAAAAAAAGGAGAGGGGAGTATGGGGGAAGGGGAGGGGGGAGGCGGGGAAGGGGGGTCTTGGGTTTAAGCAAGGATGGGCGAGGAGGAGGAGGAGGAGGAGGAGGAGGAGGAGGAGGGAAGGAGGAGGAGGGGAGAGGGGGGAGAGGAGGAGAGGAGGGGAAGGGAGGAGGAGGAGGAGGGGAAGGAGGAGGAGGAGGAGGGGAAGAGAAAGAGGAGGGAAGGAGAAGAGGAGGGAAGAGGAGGGAAGGAGAAAGAGGAGAGAAGGAGGAGGGAGGAGGAGGAGGAGGAGGAGGAGGACGAGGAAGAAGAAAGGGAGGAGGAGGAGGAGGAGGAGGAGGAGGAGGAGAGGAGGAGGAGGAGGAGGGGGAGGAGGGGGAGGAGGAGGAGGAAGGGGAGGGAAGAGGAAGAGGAGGAGAGAGAATAAGAAGAAGGGGAGGAGGAGGAGGAGGAAAAAGAGGGAGAGGAAAAGGAAGAGAGAACAGGAGGAGGACGAAAGTGAGTAAGAAGAAGAACGAGTGGAAAATGAAAAACAAGAGGAGAAGGAGGAGCAGAAGAAGCAAGAAGAAGAAAGAGAAAGAGGTAGACAAGAAAGAGGAAGAGGACCAGATGTGTAAGAACAAGAGAGGAAGAGAATGACAAGATGAATAAAACAAAGAAAAAGAAGAAGAATATATAGCACAAGGCGAGAAATAGAAACACTGAATAAAGAGGAGAAGCAGAACAAGGAAATGGATGAAGGGGAGAAATGATGGAAGTGATGAAAGGGATAATAAGCGGGGAAGGATAAAGGCAAAAGGGGAGGAAGGGAGGAAGAAAGGAAGAGAGGAGGAGGAGAAGCTGATGACGGTGATAATGAGAAGGGATAGGAAGAGGGAGA
Organism: Penaeus monodon; assembly: GCF_015228065.2. NCBI lineage: Eukaryota > Metazoa > Arthropoda > Malacostraca > Decapoda > Penaeidae > Penaeus > Penaeus monodon. The sequence goes on from NC_051394.1 coordinate 52,883,809, forward strand.
TGGAGAGATGGGGGAGAATCAGCATAAAAAAACTAGATAAAGGGGGGAATAGACAGGAAATGAAAAAGGGTGTTCATGACGTAGGCGGGAGAAAGGACAAAACAGAAAGAGTGTGAAATGTACATTGTTTATTTATGTGTTTGTATGTATATGTATGCATGTATGTATCTATGTGTTTATGTATCGATATATGTATGTATGAATCTATATATATGTATGTATGCAGTAGTCTAGGAATCAAAATACTATAGATCTAGTCTATACTATCTATCTATCTATCTATCTATCTATCTGTATATGTTTATTGTATGCGTGTATGTCCATATACACATGAATACATAGAATGGAAAGAGAGAGACGAGAGAGAGGAGAGAGAGAGAGAGAGAGAGAGAGAGAGAGAGAGAGAGAGAGAAGAGAGAGAGAGAGGAGAGAGAGAGAGAGAGAGAGAGAGAGAGAGAGAGAGAGAGAGAGAGAGAATGAGAAGAGAGAGAGAGAGGAGAGAGAGAGAGGGGAGAGAGAGGATAGAGAGAGAGAGATGAGAGAGAGATGAGAAGAAGATCGAGAGATGAGAGAGAGAGAGACGCAGGATCGCAGAGATGTCAGAGAGAGAGACAGAGAGAGAGGAATAAAACACACAGACACACAAAACCGGAAATAGGAAAAGGAGGAAGAGGAGAAGGAGCTAAGAAAGGCCGCCGATCCATCTATGATAAGATTTGATTGGGATGAGGGGGGTAGGGGGCCGGGTTTAAGGGAGGGGGAGAGGGGAGGGAGAAGGAGGGAGGGGAGGAGGGAAGGGGAAGTGAGGAGGGGAGGAAGGGAGGAAGGGAGGAGGGAGAAGCGGAAGGGAGGGGAGGGGAGGGAGAAGGGTGCTTGGCAGCGGATGGGGAGGAGGGAAAGGGAGGAGAGGAGGAGGAGGAGGAAAAGCAGGAGGAAGGGGGAGGATGGAGATAGGAGGGGGAGGGGATGGGTAGGAGGGAGGGGCAAATGTCTTATAACAACAAGCAACCAATTAGGCCAAGATTCATATCGCCTTCGATTGTCTTCGGCTACAAGAGAGGGAGCTTAAGAGTGTGTCTAAGTGCGTGCGGTGTGTGTGTGTGTGTGTGTGTGTGTGAGAGAGAGAGAGAGAGAGAAAGAGAGAGAGAGAGAGAGAGAGAGAAAGAGAGGGGGGGGGATGAGGAAGAGGAAAGAAAAGAGGTAGGTGTAGGTACAGAAAGTTGAAGACAGAGACGGTCAGACGGAAAAACAGGCAGGGAGAAAGAGAGAGAGAGAGAGGAGAGAGAGAGAGAGAGGGAGAGAGATAGATAGATAGATAGATAGATAGATAGATAGAAGATAGATAGATAGATAGAGAGAGAGAGAGAGAGAGACAGACAGACAGACAGCCAGACAGCCAGACAGACAGACAAACAGACAGAGCGAGAGAGCGAGAGCGAGAGAGCGAGCGAGCGAGCGAGAGTAGTATGACGCACAAGAGCGCCCCGTCGCCGAGCCAGCGAGATAGCGGCGGCAGGGAGGGACCGTCATAACTTTGCTCGAGGAAGCGATGGTTGGCGATGTGGCGCCACGCTTTGCCTAACCCAATGGCCAAGGAAATTGAATTGGTGCTAAACGGATCTTCTTTCCTCTCTTCTCCCCTTTCCTCTTCCTCTTGCTTCTCTTCTTCGTTTTTTCTTTCTCTTGTTTGTTCGTCTTGCTTCGTCTTGGTCTTTTGTGCTGCTCGTTTTCGTCTGCGTTGGCTTCGTTTTTCTGGTGTTTTTTTCTTTTTCTGATTTGCTCTTTTTCTCTGTCTCTGTCTGTCTGTCTCTCTCTCTCTCTCTCTCTCTGTGTCTCACTCTCTCTCTCTCTCTCTCTCTCTCTCTCTCTCTCTCTCTCTCTCTCTCTTCTCTCGTCTCCTCTCTCTCTCTCTCTCTCTCCCCTCATCCCTCTCTCTCCCTCATGTTCTCCTCTCTCTCTATCCACCCCCATACCTCCCTCTCCCTCTCCCTCTCCTCTCACATTCTTTAACACATTCTTTACTTCGAAAATTCGCTTCACTTTTATTAATCTAAAACGGAAATATATTTCTCTTAACCCAAGGCCCACGGAAAGATCAGAAGCAAGCTCTAAATTCATGTATTCGTAATTTTTAGAAATGCGTTCGAATGCGGTTCTTTTGGAAGTTCTCTCAACTAAAAGATAAAACTTGTAACTCTTTGAAACCTAAAGTTCTCGAATGTCTGAGATATATTAAGAATTTGTTAATGATTAGAGTTAGTAACGATTATAGCTGAAGATAAGATAGATAATGACGAGAATGGTAGAGATTGTTATCGATACTAAGGACGATAAATAAAGGAATGATTTTAATGAAAAGAAATCGATGAATATAAAGATAGAGATGATAAAAATAATAACCAAAACAAAAATGTAGATATTGTTGTAGTAGTAGTTACAGTAATAATGATAATAATGAAAATAATGATATTATAATGTTACTAATAATGATAACAACAATAACAACAATATTAATAATGATAGTGATAATAATGATAATGAATGTGAAAATAATGATAATAATAATAAAAAGGAAGCAAAAATCATAGATATTGTTAGTCAATGATGTAACGAAACAAAATACACACACCAAACTAATGACTATTATATATTATACTATATAATATAATATAATATATATATATATTTAATAATATATATAATATATGAATATAATATAATATCATAAAAATATATAATAATATATAATATAATATATAAAAATTAAATAAATATCTATATATATATATATATATATATATATATATATATATGCATACATATATATATACACATAATAATACATACATTCTATATGATATATATTATATATATATATATTATATATATATATATATACTATATATATATATATATATAATATATAAAATATATACACCAACATAAAACATATATATATATATATATAATATATATATATAATATTAATAATATAATATATATATATATATATATATATATATATATATATATATATATATATATATATATATATGTATGTATGTATGTATGTATGTATGTATAAGTATATATACATACATACATTCTTGCTCCTATTACTATTACTAAAACTATTATTACTACTATGATCAGTTTTGACAGGGAACGTTAGATGTTTGTGGAAATACATTATTGTGTCCAGTAATATTTCGCCTAAATATTGCACTCGTGGTGGTGGCCTTCCTAATATATTGCCCGGTTTGTTGAAATAGTTGTTGCAATGCGAGTGTTGATATACTCGAGTTCAATTATTTTGGCTGATTCAATTTTAGTATTTCATGAGTATAATGTGATATATGCAGCGTTATATTGACATACTGGTAATACACCATAAAGGGGCATGTAGATTATTCTCTCATCATATTAATTTATGAGGTAAGTACATTGTTTCAGTTTATCTAATCTTGAGTTGATTTTGACAGGCTTATTCACATATACTATGATGATATGTGAGTATAACATTTGGGTAAGTAACAGGTAAGGTAAACCGTATTAATTGCAACAATGTAAAAAAGGTATGAATGAGAGTAAATATTTTCACGATACAAGAAATGTATTTAATCGGTTTCGAATATATCTTTGCCAGAAATACACACAGAGAAACTGCCGGCTCTTGCTTTATATCACTGCATGAAAACTAAACTAAAGGGAAAGTGATAAGAGAGAGAAAGTTGGGGAAATAAAATGGTATAATCTGTGTTAACGATTCAGTCTTAAATATATATATATATATATATTTTTTTTTATTCTAGAATGATTATAAACATATTTGTTCTCTAACTTTATTACAAGTATTTGCCAAAAAGTAGATATCAAACAGTAATAAGTATAATTGCTCATTAGTATGATTAGCATGATTAGCAATTAACTAAGAATAACTGTATTACAAGTATTTTGCCAAAGAGTATATATCAAACAGCAATCAGAAAAATATCCAAAATGGGCCACGGATATCAACCCAAAAACAACAGAAAGCAAGAACTAAACAGATTGGAAACAACAAAAGAAAAGAAAAGAAAAAGGCAAATAAGAAAGACCAGGATAGACAACCAAAAACAAGGAAAACAAATAACAGGGCCAGGAAAAGCAATAACAAAGCAATTTAAACAACAAGGAAAAGCAAGTCCATCAACCAGAAGAATCAACTAAAATAACCAGAAAAACAAAAACAAAAAACAATAAATGTCACCCCCAAAAACAAGCAAAAACAACAAAAACAAGGAAACCCACTAAAAAGGCCAGGGAAAAATAGCAAAAAAGGACAGAAAAAAATAAACTAAAAAACTCAGGAAAACAAACAAACAAACAAACCGAACAAAACAGCAAACAAAAAGGCCAGGGAAAAGAAGAAGAGGAGGAAAAAGAAGAAAAAGAAGGAAAAAAACAGGAAAAGAAGGGACAGGGAAAAGAAGAAAAAAAAAAAAAGAAAAAAAGAAAAAAAAGGGAATTGAATAAAAATAAAAAGAATAAGAATAAGAAGAAGCAAAAGCAGGAAAGAGCGACCAAAAAGTACTGACACAGGGACACAAAATGTTAATAGACCTGGACACGGAGCGAAGGCACAGTCCATAAGGCTCAAGTTACAGGCTTTTACGGTCTAGAGTTCGACCCTATCGCGCTGAAACAAAATACGGGTTAAGGGTGTAGAGAAGAGAAACAAAGGGAAAAGTGATAAAAAAGAGAAAATTGGGGAAAATTGGGGAGGGGAGGAGGAGGGAAGATTGGGGGAAATTGGGGGAAATAGGGAAAATTGGGGAAAACTCTGCCAAAATTGGGCAAAATGGAGGATAATTAAGGAAAATCGGTGATAAAAAAAAATAATAAATAAAAGAGCGTATCTAAATTAAAAAGCAGCAGTAGTTAATAGTTCACGAAGAAATATATAATGATGGTAGTCCTGACTATAGCAATTAAGATAAAAAGGCAATTAAATCATAATCATGATAATGCTGCAAATGATACATATATGATTTAATAGAAACAGTGATGATAATGATGATGGTAATAGTGATAATTGTGTTGATATAATGATGGTAATGATAATTAATTATAATGATAATAGCAATAATAATGATACTAACATGATGATAATAATAATAATCATAATGATGATAATAAAACAGAAAAAAATAATAGTAATAATAACAATAATAATAATAATAGTAATAGTAATAGTGATAGTAATAGTAATAGTAATAGTTAATGGTAATAATGATAATGATAATAATAATAAAAAAAAAATAATAACAATGATAAAAGTAATAATAACAAAGATAACAATAACAATATAAATAATGATATATTGGTAATAACTATAAAAGTACTAAGCATAACAGTGATAATACTGATGATAATGATACTACTACTACTAATAATAATAACAATAATAACAATAACAATAACAATAACAATAATAATAACAATAACAATAACAATAGCAATAAAACTGACAACAAAAATAACAATAAAAATAACAATAACCATAACCATAACAATAGCAATATCAATAACAATAATAATAATAATAACAATAATAATAATAGTAATAATAATAATAATAATAATAATAATGATGATGATGATAATAATAACAATAGAAATAATGATAATAATAATAATGAAATTCCTCTTAGTTCTGTCGGTGATGATAACAAAAAAAACGACGTGGCAACTGGAAAGCGTTCAACAAGAAACAGGTTGACGGACAACACCTAAACTCTACGGGTTTCTCCAGCCTAATTTCATTTACCATCGCCACCTCTCGTGCTTGTAGATTTTATATACTATGTATTCTTATTTGCTTTACCAGAGATAGTTTTACCAAATGCATTTTTTAAACGTAGTTATCAATGCTCAGTTTTTAATATTTTTTTTTTCAAAATTACAACGAAACAAAAAAAAGTAAGAAAAAAAATGCAGTCCTTCCAAATCAATATTTTCGGTGTAATCCAGATTATTTTCACATTGTGTGATTTCCCAGATGATGTACAGTATATCCAGATTGTATTTGCAAACTTCGCATGCAATTTCCTTTTCTTCTTCCTCTCCTCCCTCTCTTTCTCTGCTCCCCTCTCTCATTGCCCATTGTTTCTTCCATCCTCCCTTCCTCTTTCTCTGTATCATCTCTTTTCTCTCGCTATTCCTCCTCTCTCTCTCTCTCTCTCTCTCTCTCTCTCTATTTATATATATATATATATATATATATATATATATATATATATATATATATATATCCTCTCTCTCTCTCTCTCTCTCTCTGTCTCTCTCTCTCTCTCCTCACTCTCATCCCTCCTCTCTTCTCTCTCTCTCTCTCACATTATCATCCCCCCTTTCTCTCTCTCTCTCTTCCTCACTCACTATCTCCCTCTTCTCTTCTCTCTCTCTCTCTCTCTCTCTCTCTTCTCTTTCTCTTTCTACTCTCACTCTCTCACTCACTCAACCCCCCCTCTCTCTCTCTCACGCACACTTTTTTATATTGATATCAGTTATAAACTTTGGTGACAAAATGACCTCTTTTTCCCCGCCTCGTGTTCACATTCAGTCGGTGTTCTATGTGTTTTATGGGTTCTGTGTTTTAATTAGTTTTGAGTTTGTATCCTTTTTTTTTTTTTTTTTTTTTTTTTTTTTTAGTGGATCACAAAATCGCACGTGTCAGTTTTCGAATATGCGTTAAGGTTTTGCAGGTGAATGGTTCAACATTTTTGCTGTTGTTTTGGCGTGAGAATTCGGTCTTTTGTTGTGGTATTGTGGTGATGACGTAACACTAGTAATATTTACATTCGTACAGATAACAGTTATGATAACAGAGATAACGGTGATGATACTATAAATAATATTGATGATACTGGTCATCTTAATAAAACCAACAATGATCTTCGCGCGTTATCATTGATAGTATTATTTTAGGACCGATGTTATTACATTATTGTTGGTGTTATTATTGTTATCTTTAGTGTTATTGTCAATATTGTTATAATTATTATCATTATCATTATAGTTACTACTGTCATCAATATAATCATTATCTTTGTCATTATATATTATCATTATTATTATTATTATTATTATTATTATTATTATTATAATCATTCATTACTATTATTATTGGTATCATTATTACTATCGTTATCATTATCATTGTTATTACCTTTTTATTATCATAATAATAATTATTATTATTATCATCATCAATATCCTTATTCATTGGTATTCAATTTGCTATCAATCATTATCACTACCTATAGTGTCAACACCAACACCCTCGCCATCCTTATCGATACCATCAATCACTCAACAATAAGATTATTCTCAAGTCTGTTTATGTATAAAAATATACGAGTGAAAGAATGACCTTATTGTGCATTGTAAAATTATCTATTTTCCTTTTCTCTCTTCTATAGTTGTCGTAATGAATTTTATCTTTAATCTTCAATCAGTCTTTTGAATTACTATTTATTACTCTATCGCTTTATCACTTGAATTATCACTTTATCACGAAGTTATCACTATAATACTTAATCAGTGTTATCCCTATAACGCTAAATGCTTGCATAACACTAAAACCATAGTTATATCACAATTTTAGTTTTATGCTGTACTTATTTTATTGCCTTATTTTTTAGTTTTCAAGACTGTAAAGTCCCATTATAGGGTTTTTATTTTTATTTTTGTTTTTCATTTATTATTATCATTATTTTTTATGGTAATGCAAATATTCGACTTTCTCCCGATAGCCTGGCTTGAAAATGGATTTTTGTTGATTAAATGTCAGCTTCATAAATATGACGGTCCCTGGTGTCTGCCTTCTTAAATCATAACTACATCACCACACCATGAAATCATAACTATATCACTCTCACCCCAACACCATCATCATTACGATCACCATACATCACCAAAATCGCAGATTGAAGGCAAACTACAATCACCCAATTTCCAAAACATTAATCTACCTTGGCGGCTGAGACGATCCTTCCGAGAAAATATTGCAAGACAAATCGTCCCTTCTGCAGTGTTGTAACTTTTCAACCTTTCGTTGCAATGCTTTCTGTTGCCTTGAATGAAATAATGCATTAGAGTTCGCCTGCTATCGCTGAGTTATTGTGTATCGTGCATCATCCTTATCGTTTCCTTATTGCAGGTGTTTTGCGTCCTGTTAATTGGCCTCCATTTATCTGGTCTATTTATGTTTATTTATTTGCTTGGCCGTATATTTATTCTGTTCTGTCTGTTCATTTACTTTTTTTTTTCATCGACTTATTTATGGCTTTATTTGTGTATCTATAATCTTATTTATTTATCTATTCAGGTTTATTCAATCGTCTATTTATTCGTTTCTTGTTTAATCTATTTATCTATTTATTTGCTGTATTTATTTATTTATCTGTTTCTCCATCTATTCCATTCTTTGTGTGTGTGATGTTAATCCGTCCTTATTTCTCTCTCTTTCTCCCTCCCTCTCTCTCTCTCTCTCTCTCTCTCTCTCTCTCTCTCTCTCTCTCTCTCTCTCTCTATCTATCTATCTATCTATCTCTCTCTCTCTCTTTCTCTATTTCTCTCTCTCTCTCTCTCTCTCTCTCTCTCTCTCTCTCTCTCTCTCTCTCTCTCTTTCATTATAAGGGTGCATATTGAAAGAGAAAAAGAACCATTGGTGGAAATACATATGTGAATAACGGGAGAATGAGAAAGAGGAGGAGGAGGATTAAAATTATAATAAAAATGAGGATAATGATAACAGGAGAAAGAGAAGAGGGAAGAGGGATAGAGAGATATAAGAATAAAGACGACGGAGACGTGGAGGAAGAGAATTAGAATATGGGAAGAAATGGATAAATGAAGAAAAAGAAGAAAGAGAAAAGTGAACATGAAGAAGTTGAAGAAAGAAAGAAAGAAAAAGATGAAGATATAGGAATAATAATAATAAAAATAAATAAAAATAATAAAGATAAGAGAGAGAGAGAAAAATCTCCCCCCATCACAATTTCCAAAACAAAGTAGATTTAATTTCCGACTCGTTTCCAACCAAATCTCATGCACGAAGCAAAAATTCCCTCATTAGCACTGTCATGTAGGGGAACAGATAACCGAAAGAGATTAATCTATTTCTGAAATAAAACGAAAAAAGAAAAGAAAGAAAAAGAAATCCCTCTGAAAAAGAAGAAGAAGAAAAAAAAACAGTCCAATACAGGATGTTAGTTGTTGCTCTCCGGACACTGAAAATAGCACTGAAAACGGCATCATTAAAGTCTAAAATATAATTCTGTTGTGGAGCTTAAGCGCAAGACTGGAAAAGTGGAACAGAGTAAATATTTCTGGAAAGGGACAAGGTCTTTGTTTCATAATTGTGATCGTCTCGGGTGATGACACGTGTGCGTGTATGTTTTTTTTTTTTTTTTTTTTTTTTTTTTTTTTTTGTACATATATACAGACATGTTAAGATTCAAAAGAAAACTTCTATATACATATATTCTCGTTCTTTCATATACACATACACATTCTCTCTCTTTCTCTCTTCTCTCTCTCTTTCTCTCTGTCTCTTTCTCTCTCTCTCTCTCTCTCTCTCTCTCTCTCTCTCTCTCTCTCTCTCTCTCTCTCTCTCTCTCTTTCTTTCTGTCTCTCTCTCTGTCTCTCTCTCCCTCTCCCATCCCCCCCTCTCTCTCTCTCTCTTTCCCACACACACAGACACACATCCCCACAAACAATACACAAATTAACATTGCAAGTTAATACAATCCTTCACAATCCCCGTGTCAGCGTACATATGATTGACAGTGCCAGAAAAAATGTTCTTGTGGGTGTGCATGCATATGTGCTTGAATGCTTGATGTTTTCTGATGCTGAAGTAAGTGTAAAGTAATTGTTACATAGACACACACACACAAAAAAAAACACATAACCATTCTGTTTTGAAACTATTTCCTTCCTCCCTCAAAGAAGAAAAAGAAAAGGAGGAGGAGGAAGAGAAGAAAATGAAGAAGAAGAAGAGGAAGAAGAAGTAGAAGAATAGAGGCGGAGGTAGCGACGGAAGACGAAGATAAAGAAAAAGAAGAAGAAGGGGAAGAATAAGAATAAGAATGACACTCAGACTAAGAATAAGAATGATAATCAAATCGTAATCATAAAAAATAAGAGTAAAAAATAAGACGCAGACTAAGAATGATAATAAGAATGAAATAATAATAATGAGAAGAAAGAGAAATACAGAAACAGAACAAAACAAAATATATAAACGCGCATGCATGTCAACGTAAAGGAATAACATAAATGTTTAAACTGACAGAGAGAG
>NC_051394.1:52909153-52911653 GCF_015228065.2 Penaeus monodon
ATTTCTATGACCTTTTTTTTTTTCTTTCTTTCCTTTCAGAGTTTTCAATTTTTTTTTCTCTTCACATTAATGTCGTTGTCATATTGTTCACGACTTTGGGTGAGCGAGACGTCGTTTTCACTTGAGACACACAGAGCATTCACGACCACGTGGTAGAAGGACGACCAGGGGTGGGGGGTGGGGCGGAGGGGGGTGGGGAGGGAGGGGAAGGGGAGGGGAGGGGGGGAGTAAGTTCTCTTAGAGTCGTTCCAGAACTTTTCTGTCTTTCGGGAAATGGAAATCTCAAAAGATCAAGTCAAGTGGCTGGTCTTTTGTGTTTCTCGAAAAAAAAAATAATGTGAAGTTGGATAGGTATTACAGATTTTTCTCTTTTTCTTCGTTAATATTCTAAAAGACTGATTGGTGAATTTCGAAATGGATGAGAGAGAGAGAGAAAAAAAAAATGGGGAGGGTTGATTCTACGTTCTAACGAAGAGTTCTCAAAGGAAGGGGAAGCCGGAGCCAGAAAAACCCAAACGACGACAGACTTAGGAAAGCGAAAGAGCGTGGACGGGCGTGCGAGTCGGCGCAACCATGCCAGGATCGGAGCGCGGGAAACGTGCGTCCATTCCCCTCCACAGCTCGCGGACAACTGACTCCCCTCGGTGGCCAAGCGCCCCGCCTCCTTCTCTGTTTGTGCTGGTTTTGGCCACGCCCACCAAACCCCTCCCCTTCTCCCCGTTCCCCCGCCCCCTTTCGCATCTCTGGAAGGCCGCAGACATAAGCTATATTGGCCCTCCTCCTCCTCGGCTCCGGAAGACACGCCTACGTCAAAAGAATATTTGCGATAAAGTCGATTTTTAAACCGGATTTTTTTTTTTTTTTTTTTGAGAAGCAAGGTTAGACGAAGAAACACTTACCTAATTAAACAGACAATCATCCGAATTTAAATGATATCTAAATGATCGAAGGATTAATAAAAAATAAAATAAAAAAATCACGCAGTTAAGTGACATTGATTGTTTTATCTATGCATTAAAAAAAATTTCTTGCGAAAATGTTGATAGTGCAATGATGAAAATCTTGTTTCCCGATGTTGCAGAATATATAAATGAATATGAACATACGATGAAAGAGAGGGAGAGAGAGAGAGGGAGAAAGAGAAAGAGATGGGAAAAGAATAGGCTTATGCGATGAAAGAGAGGGAAAGAGAGAAGGAGGGAAAGAAAGAGATAGAGAGGAGATGGGAAGAGAATATATACATACGATGAAAGAGAGAGATAGAGAGAGGAGAAAGAGAGAGAGAGAGAGAGAGAGAGAGAGAGAGAGAGAGAGAGAGAGAGAGAGGAGAGAGAGAGAGAGAGAGAGAGAGAGAGAGAGAGAGAGAGAGAGAGATAAGAAAATAAATCTCATCCTTTGCATTTGCCCCTTCCTCTTCTTTATCCTTATAATTATAATTAATATTGTTGTTGTTCATATCATTATTATCTTTATTATTATTATTATTATTATTATTATTATCATTATTATCTTTATTATTGTTATTATTATTATTATTATTATTATCATTATTATTATTATTATTATTATTATTCTCATTATCATTATCATTATCATCATTAACATTATTATTATTATTATCATTATCATTGTTATCATTATTGTTATTATTATAATCATTATTTTCTTTATCACTAACATATCATCATTATTATAATTTATTATCATCATTGATACTAATACTATCATCATTTTCATTTACATCATTATCCTAATCATCATCATCATCATCATCATCATCATTATTGCTGTTACTATTATCATCACCGAAACTAATATTATCATTTTTATCATCATCTATTATTATCATTATCATCATCATCATTATAATATGCCACTACTACTACTACTACTATAGTATTAGTAGTGACAGATAGTAATTATAGTAGTATTAGTAGTCATCATTATTATAATCATTACTACTAATACTACTTCTATTGTCATTATCATCATCACCATCATCATCATCGCCATCATCATCATCATCGTCGTCATCATCATCATCATCACCATCATCATCATCATCATCATCATCATCACCATCATCATCATCACCTCGTCGTCATCATCATCATCATCATCATCATCATCATCATCATCACCATCATCATCATCATCATCATCACCGTCGTCGTCATCATCAGCACCATCATCATTAAAATTGCCAATCAATTATTCGGAAATTCATCAGGGGGGGGGGAGGAGAGAGGAGAGGAAGGAAAAGAAGAGAGAGGAAGAAGGGGATAGGGAGAGGAAGAGAAAGTGGAAGAGGGGGAATAAGAGATAGGTAAGGGTGGAGAAAGGTGTGGAAAAGAGGAAAAAGGAGAAGAGAATTTATAGTAGGAAGGAGGAGGAGGAGGAGGAGGAGGAAGAGGGAAAGAGGATAGAGAGGAGAAGAGGGAGGAGGGAGGAAGAAAGGGAAAGAGGAGGGGAGGTGGAGGAAGAGAAGAAGAAGAAGAAG
>NC_051394.1:52919153-52924153 GCF_015228065.2 Penaeus monodon
TATTATTATATTTGCATTACCATTATTATTATTACTGTTATCATTACCATTATTATCATTATTACTATTATCATTATTGGTGTTGCTGGTAATGTTATTATTGTTATTATTATCTTTATTATGATGATAATGATTACTATCAATGTCATTATCATTGTTATCATTATTACTTTGGTGTTTTCATTCTCATTCTCACCACAATCATCATCATCATCATTATCAACACATCTAATATTGTTAGTAGTAAAAACACTACATAATTATCATCGCCGTTATTATCATTAGCATTATTGTTTTTGTTATTGATGCTTTTATCATTATAATCCCTCTCTCTTTGTTTATAGATTAATTGTTTTAAATTGCATATATAATCAAAGAACAATATGATTTCCAATTTACACACACACACACACACACACACACACATACACACACGCATATATCTATATCTATATCTATCTATCTATCTATCTATCTATATATCTATCAATCTATATCCATATATATTTTTTTTTTTTCTTTTTTTTAAGTCTTCAAATCAACAGTAGTTTTGATTATGTCTCTTTTGAGTGAATATTACGTGTTGATAATCATATGATATACTGCTTTATATATTTTATTCCATATGAAATACACAATCTGTGTATATATTTTTTTCAAAACGAAAATGTAAAGAGATATGATCAAACAAATCTCTGAGAGTTTAAAGATCCGTGAAAAAAAAAATATATATATATATATAGTGAGCGAATAAATCAATAAAGAAAAAAAAGAAAAGCGAAGTAACTAAAAAAAAAAAAAAATAAATAAATAAAATGCGACTCGCTCTTTGACCTCCTTAAGTAAGTCAGAACGCTCAGTCAACCATATTTTATCAGATTTCGAAAACCTCTCACAACTTACAATAAAAAAAAGAAAAAGAAAAAAAAAGTAATTTGAAAAAAGGGGAAAAAATAAAAAGCATACATCACGCCGATTTATAGATCCTTTGAAGGAATATTTTCGAATATCTTGAAGAAATTGCTCAATCACTTTCGAGACGGTCAGCAGTCTGGCGGAATATGAAGATGGTCGAACACCTTTTTTTTGTTTACTTTTTTGGAAGACCGGACGCTATACGAGAGATAATATATACATATTTCGAATGGCTGTTTCGGTTGGTTTGAATGTTGTGTACTGTGTATAGGTCTGTCGTTTTTGTTGTATGTGGAAGTTGAATTTGTATGTTTTTCGGGGGATTGTGTGTCGTATGCATGTACGGAGGAGCACAGGCATGAACAGGCAATGGAAAACACAATATCAAACACGAATACACACACAGACATGCAAACACTGACACACACACACAGACACTAATACACACACACGCACAAATACTAAAAAACACACACACACACGTAAACGCGCAAAAAATAACTCACACACCGCTAACACTAACACAAACACACAAACACACACACTTAAACACCCAAACACTAACAAAAACACGCAAACACTAACAATGAAACACCCAAACACTAACACAAACACATAAACACTAACAACACACCCAAACACAACCACACGCAACCACAACCACACAGAACGACAAACTCATTACCTCCACAACTGTTCGACTCCCAATTTCCTTATAAATCTTTTCGACACTCCATTGGTGAACATTCGACTCTGTACCACATTAACCATCGTGGCGGTGAAAGGATGCAGTGCCCAAACTTAAGAATATTATCGTTTTTTATCCTTATTCCAGAACGTAGCGAAAAAATATGCAGAATCATGAGGGAGTTCACCTGTCATATTCTTAATTTTTCTTTCTTTTTCATTATTATTTAGATTATATTTTTGCTTGTATTATTCTTTCTAGATTTGTAGTAAACATGATGTATAGATCTGTGGTGGCAATAAACTGTGTTTTATATATCTACAAATGATTTGAACGTTTGATTTTTTTTAAGGAGGGGTGAACACAAACGTTATGGTGATGTCCTGGTCATGATTATTATTATTGTTATTTTAGTTTATCATTATTATCTTTTTAACAAACATACACATACTCTCACGCACGCACGCACGCACACACGCACACACACACACACACACACACACACACACACACACTCTCTCTCTCTCTCTCTCTCTCTCTCTCTCTCTCTCTCTCTCTCTCTCTCTCGCTCTACTCCCCCTCACCCTCCCCCCTCTCCCCACTCTCACTCACACACCACACACACACACACACACACACACACACAACACACACACACACACACACACACCAACACAACACACAAACCAACACACCAACACAAAATAATATAACTATATATATATATATAATATATATATATACATATATATATATATATATATATATATATATATATATATATATATATATATATATATATATATTATATATATATATATATAGATAGATAGATAGATAGATAGATAGATAGATAGATAGATAGATAGATCTATATATATGTGTGTGTGTATACATACTTGGCTTTATAAATAGATAGCTAGATAGTTAGGCAGATAGATTAGGTAGATCAGTAGGTAAATAGATGGTTAGGCAGATAGGTAAGATAGATAGATAGACAGATATACAAGCATATACACACATAATCATCATGTTTTCATTTATTTGAATACAGCACATGAAATCATAATATAAATATATTCATCCAAACAGTACGAATTTCGCGATATGGATGAGACACCTCGAAAATATATGCATAATTCTCAACTGACTTTCATAACTGTATTAACTGACTTCTTAGTGTTAATATGTTCAAAATAATACCCAAGCTTTGTTCCCCAGCATCATGATAAAACATTTCCCCCCATTAATTTAACAGAACTTCAGTCCGGCGAAACATATAATTTGTACAGAATGACGGATATTTCACTGTTAATTCGTGGGACTGTGTTTGGGTTTATTGGCAGAATGATCACATGGGAAGAATTTTGTTTCTATGCTTATAAGGCTTCGTGGATACTCTGCAGACGGGGAACATTGCATACGATATGCACATGTATATACACGTGCATATATATATATATACACATACATGCACACACAGAGAGACACACTTACATACGGTCGCATATACACACACACAGACAAACGCACACATACATTCACACGCATACCACACACACACACACACACACACACACACACACACACACACACACACACACACAAGCACACAGAGACAAAGAAAAAAAAAAAAAAGAAAAAAAAAGAAAAAAAAAGACACTCAATTGGCTGGTAAAAGCAAAAGAGAAAAAAAAGAAAGAAAAAAAAAGAGAAGAAATACACAAAAAATGCAAATAAAAAACAAAAAAAAAAAACATGAAAGAGGCAAAAACACCTGCAAACATTGATCAAGGCAAAACAATATAAGTTTAGCGAACTTGATTACAATTCTCTGTCTCTCTCGCACATCGCCAGAATTTGTGGCAATACTGGAAAATTGGCAGATTTGCATATGTCCTTTGTTATGCAAAATATACGCATCGGGAAGCGACCAATTTTGCCAACATATGAAATGTGATGCTCTTCGCAAAAGGGGCGTCAGTGTAAAATATCATAGGCTCACATCGCTCGGGAAAACCACGGATAGCGAGGCCCCATCTCGCTCTCGCTCTCTCGCTCTTCCTCTCCGTGTCTCTAGCTCGCTGTCTGTCTGTGTGTTTGTCTGTGTGTCGGATTTTCTCGTTCTCTCTGTCTGTGTTTGTTTGTCTCTCTTTCTTTGTTTTTGTTTTTTCTGTATGTCTGTGTATTTGTATGTCTCTGTCTCTCTATCTCTCTGTGTCACTCGCCCCCCCTCCTCTCTCTCTCTCTTCCTCTCTCTCTCTCTCTCTCTCTCTCTCTCTCTCTCTCTCTCTCTCTTCTATCTATATATCTATCTATCTATATATATATATATATATATCTGTCTATCTATCTATCTCTATCTATCTGTATCTCTCTTCCTCCCTCCCTCCCGCCTCTCTTTCTGCTTGTTCGTAAGTTTATCTCTTCTCTTAAACAAGATCAAAGCAAACAAAACAACAAGAAACAAGGAAAACAAGCAAACGGAGATAAACGTAAAACAAAAGACAAAAAATATATATATTTTACAACAACAATAATAACAACAATAATGACAACAATAACACTAACAACATTGAATATATATATATATATATATATATATATATATATATATATATATATATATATATATATATATATATATATATATATATATATATATATATATATAATATAATGTCTCAATAAATATATAAATGAAAAAAAAGCTTATTGTTTCTCCCAATCAGTCTCGTTCCCTAACAGACAAGAACTTCCAGAATCACTATAACAAACCGTCAATAATATGTAAATAAAGTTTATTGTATTTTATGGCCTCGTATTTTACCAATAATAGACAATAATTTTCCATTACATGTCCTGGCCAAGGAATGTACGTTTTTGTTTTTCCGTCCGTCTCTCTCTTTGGGTGTTTGGCCTGTTTGTTTCGGGGTTTAATTTTGTCTGTTTGTTGTGTCCTTGTTGGGTGTTTGTGTGTCTGTTTTTTTTTTTTTTTTCGTTACGTTTCATTTGCCATCTCTTTCTCTCTCCCTCTGTGTCTGTCTGTCCTTCTGTCTCTCTCTCTCTCTCTTCTCTCTCTCTCTCTCTCTCTCTCTCTCTCTCTCTCTCTCTCTCTCTCTTTCTTTCTTTCTCTTTCTTTCTTTCTTTCTCTCTCTCTCTCTCTCTCTCTCTCTCTCTCTCTCTCTCTCTCTCTCTCTCTCTCTCTCTTTCTTTCTGTCATTCCTCTCTCTCTCTCTCTCTCTCTCTCTCTCTCTCTCTCTCTCTCTCTCTCTCTCTTTCTTTCTTTCTCTCTTTCCACCTCTCTCTCTCTCTCTCTCTCTCTCTCTCTCTCTCTCTCTCTCTCTCTCTCTCTCTCTCTCTCTCTCTCTCTCTATTTCCACGATCAAATAAGTAT
>NC_051394.1:52934153-52939153 GCF_015228065.2 Penaeus monodon
ACCCCCCGCCATCCTCACATCGCATGCTTATGAATTTCTAATGTAGTAATTAACTGATTGAGGACCGAATACTATCAATGCAATCCAATGCAATCCAATATCCTAAATAAAGCATCACACCGGAACAATGGCTCTTGGTCTGTGTCTTTGTTGCGCCGATATTTTTGGGATCGCCGGTCGGGAGGGCGGGCAGGGGTGGGGTGGGGGGGTTGGGGGAGGGGGGAGGACGGGTGAGGGGTGGGGGGGGGAAGCAGAGGGAGGAGGGGGAAATTGGTTAGGAAAAGGAACGAATTGGTAAAGGCAAATAACCACGTGTGTTCAAACACATGCAGATATATATACATACGCAATCAAACACACGCTCGTGCTCCCGTGCGTTTTGTGTGTGTGTGTGTGTGCATATATATATATGCACGTACATATATAATATATATATATAGATATATATAGATATATATATAATATATATATATATATATAGGTATACATAATATATAAATATATATATATATATATATATAATATATATATATATATGATATATATATATATATATATATATATATATATATATATATATATATATATATGTATATATATATATATATATATATATATTATAATATTTGTATATATATATGTATGTGTGTGTACACACACACACACACACACACACACACACACACACACACACAACACAAAACACACACACACACACAATACATAAACATGTGTTTATATATATATATATATATATATATATATATATATATATATATATATATATATATATATGTATACACGCATCTCCTAATTTTTTATTGAGAGGTCATTTAGCTGTACCAACCTTAACTGACCGGATGCCCTTCCTAATCAACCGCGACACTTTTGCCACGGGGGTGACTTCCCTTCGAACCCCGCGTTTTATTTCTCAAGGGGATATTCGTTTTAAGCTCGAACAAAACCCAGGCGCAGGGTTTTTTAAAAGACTGCCCCGGGGGGGAAATGCTCGGGGGGCCACGGGGTTGGAGCCAGAGCTTTGGACCATTGCGGAAGTTATATATATAATATATATATAAAAAAAAATATATATATATATATATATATATATATATATATATATTAATTATGTGTGTTTTGGTTTTTTTTGTTTTTTTTTTTTTTTTTTTGGGTTTTTTTTTTTTTTTTTTTTTTTGAAAAAGTGGTTTGTTTTTTTTTTTTTTATTTGTGTGGTGATGTTTTGTGTGGTCGTTTTGGGTTTTTGGGGTTTGTATTTGGGTGTGTGTGGGGGTGGTGTTTGGGGGGTTTCGGTGTTTGAAAAACAGATTCCCCACAAATATTTTCACATACAGCAATATCTTTTTCCCAAAAATCCGAGCCGCAAAACGTTTTTTCATCCCCCTTTTTTTGCTATCCCGCCCCATCTTCCCCAAACCCTCCCCTTAACCTACCTTGCCCCGGTCTCAAAAGGATGCTTTCACTTTCGCCTGGGAAAAGGGTTCAGGGTCGGGCCAAAACCGGTTTTTAATTTTTTCTGGTGCATCCAGGCTGTCGCGCAGACAAGATATTACTTGCACACACACACACACACACACACATGCAGTCAGGCACGTACGCATACGTGCATTCGCGCACACATGCATACACAAGCATACGCGCACGTTCACACACATGCACTCGCACCCAAAACCCCACACACACACACACACACAAAACCCCACCCCCACACACACACCCACCCACCACCCCACCACGCCGGGGCCCCCGGCGCGCGCCCTTTTCGCATGCAGGTTCATTTTAGATTATAATAATTAACAGAAAAAGATAAAAACAACAAGATAAAAAGTAAAAAATTTTAAAAAAACTGATCACAAAAATGATAAAGATGATGATGATAATAACGCAAAAAATGTAAAAGATAATATATTTTTTTAATTTTTTGCATTATTTTTGGACTTTTTACTTTTTTTAAATTATAATAACAATAACCCAAAAATAAAAAATAGTTATTATCATACCATTTTATTATTATAATTTTTAATCATTGGGTATAATCATGACGATGATAATAAAAGAGAAAAAGGGGGGGAAAAAAAAAAAAAATAAAAAGGGGGAAAAAGAGAGGAGAGAGAGAGAGAGGAGGGGAGAGATAGAGAGAGAGAAAAGAGAGGGAGAAGAAGAGAGAAAGGGGGGAGAAGAGAGAAAAAAAGAGAGAGAGGAGAGAGAATGAAAGGGAAAAAGGGAGAAGAGAGAGAAGAGAAGAGAAAACGAGAGAGAGAGGGGGAGAGAGAGAGAAAAGAGAGAGAGGAGAGAGAGAGAGAAAAAGGAGAGAGGGGAGAGAGAGGGGGGAGAAAAGAGAGAGAAAACAGAAGGGGAAAAAGCGAAGGAGGATTTTGGGGAGAAAAGAGAGAGAAGAGGGAAGAGAGAGAGAGAGAGAAAAGAGAGAGAGAGAGAGGAGGGAAAGAGAGGGGAGGGAGAGGAGAGGGGAAAGTGAGAAAAGGAGGAAACAGGAAAAGAGAGATAGAGATACAGAGAGAGGAAAAAGAAGAGAGAATCAAAAGAGGGAAGAGATACAAAAAGAAAAAAAAAAAGAGGGGGGAGACAAAAAAAAAAGACAGACGACAAACAAAAAGAGTTCTTTAAACAAACTAGACATTCTCGTAAATTTCCCTTCTGCCAAAAAAGACCCCCACATTAAACCACAAAAGGGGAAAATTTTTTCTTCTCCTTTAAACCCACGCGTGACTAAAAACTCCCCTGATTTTAAAATCCACTTGCAAATTTACTTATTTTCCCCGTTAAATTTTCTTCACCCAATTTTTATTTCCATATTTTTTTTTCCTTGTGGGAATAAAATGAATTGTGATGTTTATTTTAATTCTTGATAAAAAAAAATGTTTTTTCAGTGGTTTTTTTAAAAATTGGGTTAAAATTTTCATCACAAATATTTAAAAAACTCTTGCTCATGATTTTTTGATAAAACCACGAAAAAATTTTGGGTTTTATTTTACGTTCTATTAAATTAATTATTCATTTTTTAAAATATATAATATTATATATATATATATTATATATATTTTTTTTTTTTTTAAAAATTTTATATTATATTATAATATAAAATTATATTATTTAAATTTAATAAAAAAATTTAGCCGGGGGAAATAAGGCCGTAAAAAAAGAAAATAAGAAATTTTTTACCCCTTTGAGGGTAAAATAAAAATTGTTTTTTTGTTATTGAAAAAAGGGGGAAAAAGGGAGGGGAGAGAGAGAGAGAGAGCGAGAGAGAGAGGAGAGAGGGGGAGAGGGTAAAAAAAGAGATAAAAAAGGAAAACCCAAAAACCACAAAAAAGAAAAGAGACACAGAGAAAAACATCCACATAACCACACATATCCACAAACAAATAAATCCAAAGACAAACAAACACAGAATAACCCCCCCCTTTTAAACAAAAACAAGCGTCACGATGAAAAACCTTTTTGGGGGTTTTTTTAAAAATCACCGATTCTGAATGCATAAAAAAAAATCCCCCTAAATACACGAATAATGAAGACATTCATAAATACAAACCAACCTCTAAGAGCAACACACTAACCTGTCTAACAACAGTACTTTGTTTGGGGGTTTTTTGAAAAATTTTTAGTGTTAAAAAACTTAGAAAAAAAAATTTGAAATTAATTTTAAATTTTAAAAATAATTTTTAAATTTAAATTTTAAATTATTTAATTTATTTTTTTAATTTAATTAAATTAAAAAATTTTTTAAAAAATAATTTAAATTAAACAATAATAATAATAATGAAATTGAAAAAAAAGATAATAAATAATAATAATAATTTTAATTTAATTTTAAAAATAATAATAATAATAATAAAAAAATAATAATAAATAATAATAATAAAATAAATAATAAAATAATCATAAATATAATAAAAAAATAATAATAAATTTTTAAAATAAATAAAGATTTTAAAAAAAAAATTTTAAAAATATAATATATTTTTTTTTTTTTTTTTTTTTTTTTTTTTTTAAAAAATTTTTCGAAAGGTGTCTCAAACATATTTAAATATTTAAAAATAGAAAAAACCCGAAAAAAAATGGAAAAAAAAGGAAAAAGGGGAAAAGAGAAAGAAAAAAGAAGTAGGTAAAGGGGAAAAAAAAAGAAAAAAGGAAAAAAAAAAAAGACCAGAAAAAAAAGGGAAAGAAGAAATTAAAAAAAAAAAAAAAGAAGATAAGGGGGGAAAAGAAGAAAGGGGAAAAATAAACAAAAAGGAACGAAAAAAAGAAAAAAAAAAAAAAAGAGAAAAGAAAAGAAAAAAGGAAAAAAAAAAAAACCAAAAAATAAAAGAAAGGAAAAAAAAAGAAAAAGAAAGAAATAATTTCCCAAAAAGCAACGAAAATGAAGATAAAAAAAAAAAAAAAAAAAAAAAAAAGGAAAAAAGAAAGGGAAAACCCCGAAAATAAAGAAAACGAAAAAAAAAAGAAAAAATTTTAGCCCGAACCCTGAGAATTTTAATAAAAATTTGGGGACGAAAAGGGAAAATAAAATTTTTTAAAAAACAAAATTTTTGAAAACCCGGGGAAAAATTGAAAGAAAAAAAGGGAAAACCCCCCCGGGGAAAAAAAAAAAAAATTTTTTTTAACCAAAATCCAAAACCAAACAGCTTCTTCCTTACACCCTTTAATTCTTTTAAATTTCCCAATTTTTAAACCCCTTTTTCGGGCAAAGAAATTTTTAAAAAGAAATAACAATTTCACTTAAAATTAAAAATTTAAAGGAAAAATTTTCCCTTTGATGTTTAAGTTTCCCGAAGGGAAAAAAAAATTAAGAATTTTTAAAACTCTTATTTACCCAGTTTTTCAAAACTTTTCCACTGAATTTTGGGTTTTAGGGAAAAAAAAAAAAAAAATATAAAAAAGAAAGAAAAATCAAAAAAATTTTAAAATAATGAAAAATTACATAGATTAAGAAACCCGTACTACTATCATAATTAAATTTTTTT
>NC_051394.1:52949841-52952184 GCF_015228065.2 Penaeus monodon
CTTTCCTCCCTCATTCTCCCTCTCCCTCTTTATAACTCGCCCATCCTCTGTCTCCCCTTAATCTACTCCGACCGCTGCCACGACAACCACGACTACTGCTACTACCTCGCTCTACGACCGCTTGGACGAGGCGAGAAGGTCGTTTGTGGGACATGAAACAATGAAAAAGGGAGGGAGGGAGTGGGGGGAGGGAAAGGAGGGAGAGAGGGAGGGAGGGGGGAGGGAGGGAGGGAGGGAGGGAGAGAGGAAGGGAGGGGGGAGGGGAAGGGGAAAGAGGAGAGGAGAGGGAGGGAGGGAGGGAGGGAGAGGGGAAGGGGAAAGAGGGAGGGAGAGAGAGGGGGGGAAAGGGGGAGGGAGAGAGGACGGGAGAGAGGAGAGAGAGGGAAAGGGGAGAGGGAAGGGATTTGAGGGAGAGGGGAGAGGGAGGGAGGGGGTAGAGGAACGTGGGATGGAGAACAGAGAGAGGGAGGGAGGGAGGGGGGAGAGGAACGTGGGAAGGAGAGGAGAGGAGACTAAGAGAGGGGGAGGGAGAGACAAATAGGGGAAGGGATGGTCGCAGGCAAGAAACAGGGGAGGAGGAGGAAGGGGAAAAGAGCGAGGGGAAAAGTGGGGAGAAAGGGGAGAGACGCCCCTCTTATAATAATAAGAGTAAAAGGAGATATAAATATAAGGAAGGAGGGGGGGCGGGGCGGGGGGAGGAGGAAGAGAGGGAAGAGGGGAAGAAAGATATCGCAAGGATGACCATTGAATAAGATTAGGAGCATGAAAAGGGAGGAAGAAGAGGAAGAATATGAAGAAAAAGGTGATGAAGAGGAAGAAGAGGAGGAGGAGGAGGAAGAGGAAGAAGAAGAAATAAAGGAGGAAGAGGAAGAAGAAGAAGAAGAAAAAGAGGAAGAGGAAGAAGAGGGGAAGGACGAGGAAAAGAAGAGGAAAAGACGAAGAAGAGGAAAAGAAAGAAAAAGAAGAGGAAGACACGAAAAAAAAAGATGAAAGAAAGAGAATAAAATATAAAACAGAAGAAAAAAAGAGGAAAACGAATAGAAAGAAAAAAAAAAAAATAGAAAGCAGAGAAAGACACACAAGAAAAAAAAAAAAAAAATACGAGAAAAAAAAACGAAAAAAGAAAAAGACAGAATAAATAGTAAAAAAAAGAAAAAAATGGATAAAAATGGAAAGAAAGACAAAGGAAAGAGAGAGATAAGAGGAAGGCAGCGGCCCCTTGAACGGACGTCGAACAGATCGTCGAGCGATACGTTAGAATTAGCAGGAAACTTAGTCACGCGCTGCTCCTCGGACGGTGCGGGGGGAGGGGGGAGGGAGGAGCGGGGAGAGAGGAGGGGAAAGGGGATGGGAGATGGAGGGGAGGGAGGGGAAGGGTTTGGGGAGATGGGAGATGGAGGGGAGGGAGGGGGGGAGATGGGATGGGGTAGAGGGGGTGGGTATAGGGGTGAGGGGAGGGGAGGGGGAAGGGGTGAGAGAGAGAGAGGGATTGGGAATAGGGAGAGAGAAAGGGAGGTAGAGAGGAAGGGGATGGGAGAGAGGGGGTGAGGGAAAGGGGAGGAGGAGGGAATGGGTGTGTGGGGAAGGGATGGGGATGAGGGGAAAGGGGAAGGGGAAGGGGGGGGCAGGGTAGAGGGGAGGGATAAAGAGAGATAGAAAGAGCCAAAGAGAAAACGAGAAAAAAACAAGAAGAAGAAGGATAAAGAGAGAGAGAGAGAGAGAGAGAGAGAGAGAGAGAGAGAGAGAGAGAGAGAGAGAGAGAAGAGAGGAGGAGACGAGAGAGAGAGAGAGAGAGGAGAGAGAGAGAGAGGGGGGGGAGGGGAAAGGAGGGTCAGAGAAACGTCTATATGAATAATTCAGGAGAAGCAATAACGGAATATATTGTTGTTTAGACGTCGAAGCAGAGAGAGAGAGAGAGAGAGAGAGAGAGAGAGAGAGGAAGAGAGAGATGAGAGAGAGAGAGAGGAAGAGAGAGAAAGAGAGAGAGAGAGAGAGAGAGAGAGAGAGAGAGAGAGAGAGAGAGAGAGAGAGAGAGAGAGAGAGGAGAGAGAGAGAGGAGAGAGAGAGAGAGAGAGAGAGAGAGGACGAGAGAGAGAGAGAGAGAGAGAGAGAGAGAGAGAGAGAGAGAGGGAGTAATAGATAGATAGATAGATAGAGAGAGAGAGAGAGAGAGAGAGAGAGATGGACAATTTAAGAAAAGTGGAGAATTCTTCCCTCTTTTTCCTGTTTCTGCTTTATCAGTCTTCTTTTCTTCTCCCTTCTTGCTTGATTTAAGATTTCTGTTTTGGCTATTTCTTTTTTTTTTTTGAGTTTTCCTTTTCTTATTTTTCGTTTCTTTTTCTG
>NC_051394.1:52952284-52954784 GCF_015228065.2 Penaeus monodon
TCTCTTCTCTCTTCTCTCTCTCTTCCTTTTTTTTTTAATACTCCACTCACCTCTACCTCACCCCATCCCCATCCCCTTTTACCTCTCTCCTTCCCCTTCCCTCCTCTCTACCCCACCCCCAACAATCCCCATACCTTTTTACCCCCACCCCTCCACTCCATCCCCCTCCCTACCCCCACCCACTCCCTCCCCCACCCACCCCCTACCCACTCCCTCCCCCACCCACTACCCCTACCCCCTCCCTCCCTTCCCAACCCACCTCCTTCCCCCCTCCCCCTCCTCCCTTCCCCCACGTCCCTCCCTCCCTCCCTCCCCCCACCCAACCTCCTGCCCTTTCTAATACCTGCTCTGTCACCGGTTAGGCTAATAATTATACAAGTAACAAGCGGTAGTGTGTGTTGTCTGCAGAGAAACCAAGAGGACGGATATACATTTAGTTAATTGGGGCTTAGTCGATGTGAAATGAGAACATCTCTGTGTCTCGATGATAATTAATTAGCTGGAGAGAGAGGGGGAGGTGGGGAGAGGAGGGGGGAGAATGGGGGGAGAGGATGTGGGAGGGGGAGATGTAGTGGGAGAGAGGGAGGGGTAGAGGGACATAGAGAGAGAGAGAGAGAGAGAGAGAGAGAGAGAGAGAGAGAGAGAGAGAGAGAGAGAAAAAAGAAAAAGAAAAAAAAAAAAAAAAAAAAGAAAAAAGAGAGACACATAAAGAAAAAAAGAAAAAGACACACACACAAAAAAAAGAAAGACAGATAGATAGAGAGAGAGAAAGACAGAGACGGAGAAAGACAGACGGAAAGAGAGAAAGCGAGAGAGAGAGAGAGTCCCAAGCCCATTTAAGAAAAACCGTAAGATGAAGGAAAAGGAAGTTTGAAGAGAAGGAACCAATTGTGTGAATAAAGGCCTATCCTGTGCATTGAAGATAGGCCTTAATGGGGCGAATGTGAGGAAAAGGGGAAACGAGGAGAAAAAAGGGATGATGGAGATTGAAAAGGGAAAATTTTAATAATAATAATATTAATGATGATAGTTATGATAATGATAATAATAACATGAAAGGGGGAAACAAAGGATACACACATACATACACATACACACACACAACACACACACACACACACACACACACACACACACACACACACACACACACACACACAAACATAACACACACACACACACACACACACACACACACACACACACACACACACACACACACACACACACACACACACACACACACACACATATATATATATATATATATATATATATATATATATATATATATATATATATATTATATATATTATATATATATTCTTCTCTCTCTCTCTTCTCTCTCTCTCTCTAACACACTCTCTCTATCTCTCACACTCTCTCTATCTCTCTTCTCTCTCATTATATATATATATATATATATATATATATAATATATATATATATATATATATATATATATATATATATATACACATATATATGTATTATGTATATATGTATACATGAAATCAAGTTTCTCCTTGTTTGCACCCGGAATGTCCGTTAATCAATGATAATATTCTCTGGTTTAGGAATAATCATAAAAAATACACACTAATATTTGTTAGACAGAGTAATGAGTCTCCGCGTCGGGGGAAAATTAATGTTTATGAAGCACGCACAAGTAGATTTATTAAGATTGGCAATTTTGCAGATACATTATACATATACAAATGTGGAACGTATTTGCGCACGCACACGCGGATGCATATACATACGAACATACATACATACATACACGTATACACGTACATACACACATGCATACACATATATACACACACGCATACACATGCATACAAATACATACACACATACACATATACACATACACGCACACGTACACATATACACATACACGCACACGTACATGCAAACAAACGATAAAATCTTATTTTGTCTGTTCATTTCTGTTAATTTGTATGATGTCTATTTTTGTCTTATATTTCTCATTATTACTTTTTTTCTTTTTCTTCATTTCATTTATTTTCATGTTGTTCTTTTATTTATTATTGTAATCGTTATGATTCCAATTTTTCTTCATATTTATTTATTTATTTATTTTTCTTTTTTTCATCTTCTTCTACTTTCACCTTATTCTTCTTTCAGTCTTCTGCTTCTTCGTTTTTCTTCTTCTAATACAACTTTTTTCTTCGTTTTTCATCCCCTTCTTTTTCTTCTTCTTCTTCTTCTTCTTCTTCCTTCTTCTTCTTCATCTCCTCCTCCTCCTTCTCCTCCTTATTATTATTATTATTATTATTATCATTATTATTATTATTATTATTATTATTATTTTTATTATTATTATTATTATTATTATTATTATTATTATTATTATTATTATTATTTTATACAAAAGTTTCCTTAGATTTGCTAATTAAAATCAAACGCCGAGTCACTACCAGCGACCTTGGGTGATTGAAGTTTGAGGTAATGGAACATCAACGAAAACATG
>NC_051394.1:52974784-52979784 GCF_015228065.2 Penaeus monodon
CTCCGCTCGGTCTCTCCCTCCTCCAGCGAAAATCTCTCCTCCTCGTTCCTCATCAAAAATCTTGTCTCTCCTCGTCACTCAAGTCTCTCTCTCGTCTTCGTTCTCCCTCTCCTCGTTTCTCTCTCTCACTCGTTCTCCTCTCTCTCGTTCTTTCATCTCCTCGTCTCATCTCCTCCTCTCTCGTCTCATCTCTCTCGTTCTCTCGCTCCTCCTCGTCTCGTCTCTCTCATCGTTCTCTCCTCTCTCGTTCTCCGTCTCTCTCTCGCTCTCTCTCTCTCTCATCCCGTCCTTCTCATCCCGCTCTCTGCACCCCTCTTCCTCTCTCTCATCTCTCTCTCTCTCTCTCTCTCTTCCCTTTCTCTCCTCTCTCTCTCATCTTCTCCTTTACCATTCCGTTCCCTTTTCTCTCTCTCTCTCTCTCTCGTCTTCTCTCTCTCAAGAATCTCTCTCTCCTTCTCTCTCCCCTCTCCTCCGTCCTCTCTCTCTCAATCTCTCTCGTACTCCGAGGGGGTCCCCTCGTCCCCTCTTCTTCTCACTCTCTCTCGATACTCATCCTCCTCTCTCTCTCGCTCGCTCGCTCTCTCGCTCTCTCGCTCTCTCTTTCTGTCTATCTCTCTTTCTCTCTCAGTCTCTCTCAGTCTCCTTCTCTCTCGTCTTCTCTCTCTCTCTCTCCTTCCTCTCTCTCTCTTCTCCCTTTCTCTCTCTTCTCTCTATTCGACTTCACCGTCCCTCTCATCCTCTCTTCTTCTTCTCCTCTCTCTCTAATCATCATCCTCCTCTCTCTCTCATCCGCGTCTCCCCATCCTCTCTCTACTCTCTCTCAAGTTCTCTCATCGCTCTCCTCCACTCTCATCTCTCTCCCTCGTCTCTCTCTCATCTCTCTCGTCTCCCTCTCTTTCCCTTCTCCCTTTCCTCACTCCTCTCTCTCTCTCTCTTTCCCCCCTTTCCCCTCCCCCCTTTTCCCCTCTCTCTCTCCGCTCTCATCTCTTTTCCCTTCTCCTCTCTCGTCTCTCTCTCTCTCTCTCTCCAGTCTCTTCGCTCTCTCTCTTTTTTCCCTCTTCCTCTCATCGTTCTCTCTCTCTCTTCCATCCCTCTGAACATCTCATGTCTCTCTCTCTCCTCCTCCATCTCTCAGTCGTGTCGTCTGTCTCTGACTCTCTCTATTCATCTCTCGTCTCTCCTCTTCTCGCTTCTCCTGTCGTTCTCTCTCTCCTCTTCTCTCTCCTCTCGCTCCTTCGTTCTCCCCCCCTCTCTCTCTCGTTCTCATCTCCTCTCGTTCTCTCTCTCATCGTTCTCCTCTCTCTTCGTTCGTCCTCTCTCTCGTTCTCTCTCTCTCGTTCTCTCTCTCTTTTTCTCTTCATCTCTCTCTCCTCCCACCATCTGTAACTTCTCTAAGGCTCTCTCCTCATCTCTCTCTCTCTCTCTCTCTCTACCATTCTCTCTGCTTCTCTTCTCTCCTCTCTCTCTTTCTGCTCCTCGCTCTCTCTCTCTCTCTCTCTCTCTTCTCTCTCTCTCCTTTCTCTCCTCGTTCTCTCTCGTTCTCTCTCTCTCCTCTCCACCTCTCCTCTCTTCTCTTCTTTCTCTTTTCTCTTTCTTTCTTTCTCTTTTCTCTTTCCTCTTTTCCCCTCTTTCTCTCCTCGTTCATCTCCTCTCCCTCTCAGTTCTCCTCGCATATTCTCTGCGCTCTCTCTCTCTCTCCCTCTTCTCTCTTCTCTCCTCCTCTCCTCTCCGCTCTCTCATCTCTCTCTCTCTCTCTCCCCCACCCGCGTCTTCCATCCCCCTCTCCTCCTCGCGTCCCTCTTCTCTCATCCTCTTCTCGGGTCGGTCATTCTCTCTCTCTCCTCTCATCATCTCTCTCTCTCTCTCGCTCCTCATCTCTCTCGTCCTCTCCTCTTCTCGTCTCTCTCACACTCTTCTCTCTCTCATCCTCCTCCTCCTCTCTCTCCTCTCTCTCTTCTCTCCTCTTTCTCTCTCCTTTCTTCTTCTCCGTTCTCCTCATCGTTTCTCTCGTTCTCTCTTCTATCTCGTTCCTTCTCTGTCTCTCTCTCTCTCTCTCAACGAAAAACATCCTTCATCCTCTCCTCTCTCCTCTCACTCATCTCATCCCTCTCTCTCTCTCTCCCTCTCCCTCTCGCCCCTCTCCCTCTCCCTCTCCCTCTCCTCTCTCTCTCCTAGCCTCTCTCTCTTCTCTCTCTCTTTCTCTCTCTTGCTTTCTCTCCTCTCTCGTTCCTCTCTCTCTCGCTCTGATCTCGCACGTCTGACAGGATTTCCGTCTCTTCTCCTCTCTCTCTCTTCTCTCTCAGTTCTCTCTCCTTCTCTCTCAGGTCTCTCTCTCCTCTCTCTCGCTCTCCCTCCTCTCTCGCGGATCTCCTCTCTCTCAGTCGCTCTCGTCTCTCTCATCTCTCTTTATCCTCTCGTTTCTCTCTCGTTCTCTCCCACTCCCTCTCTCCATCTCTCTCTCTCTCTCTCAAGTCTCTCTCCTCGTCTCCGGTCGATCATCTCCTCTCATCATCTTTTCTCTCAATCTTTCCTCTTTCTATTCTCATTTCCTTTCCCCGTCCTTATCTTTCTCCTTTCTTCTTTCTTCTTCTTTCTCTTTCTCTTTCTCTCTCTTTCTCTCTATCGGTGTTGCTCTCTCTCATTCTCTCTCTCTCTCTTCTCTTCTTCTCCCATCTCCCCCGCAATCCTCGTCCTCGTACTCAATTCCCCGCGATTTCGATCTCACAACCTCTCTACATCTTCCCTATCCATCTCTCTCTCTCTCTCTCTCTCCCGTTGCTCATCTCTCGTCCTCTCTCTCTCTTTCTTTTCCTCTCTCTCCGTCCTCTATCTCTCTCGTTTCTCTCTCATTTCCCTCTTTCTCTCTCTTTCTCTCTATCGGTGTTGCTCTCTCTCTCTCTCTCTCCCCTCCCGACTCGATCTCTCTCTCTCTTCTCTCGCTTACTCTTCTCTCCCGCTCTCATCGATCCACCTCCTCTCTCTCTCTCTCTTCTCACATCGTCCTCAAAGTCTCTCGTCTCATTCCTCTCTCCTCTCTCCTCTCTCTTTATCTTTCCTCTCTCTCTCTCACTCCTCTCTCTCTTCTGTCTCTCTCGGTCTCCTCTCTCCTCTCTCTCTCGCTCCCTCTCTCGCTTCTCTATCTATCTATCTATCTATCTATCTCTCTATCTCTATCGCTGTCTCTCTCTCGCTCTCTCTATATCTATCTATCTATCTATCTATCTACCTATCTCTGTCTCTGTCTCTCTCTTTCTCTCAATTTCTCTCTCTCTCTCTCTCTCCATCTATCTATCTATCTTTCTTTCTCTCTTTCTCTCTCTCTCTCTCTCTCTCTCTCTCTCTCTCTCTCTCTCTCTCTCTCTCTCTCTCTCTATCTCTGTCTCTCTCTCGCTCTCTATCTATCTATCTATCTATCTATCTATCTATCTATCTATCTACCTATCTCTGTCTCTGTCTCTCTCTTTCTCTCAATTTCTCTCTCTCTCTCTCTCTCCATCTATCTATCTATCTATCTCTATCTCTTCCTCCCTACTTCCGCCTCTTTCTCCCCCACCCTCTCTCTCTTCCTCTTTCGCCTCTCTCCCTCTTTTTTGAGGGAAATGCGACATCGAAAAGCACCAGTTACACGAGGCACCTTTGTGTTACTTATTTTCACTCGTTTCTATATATTTTTTTTTTTCTAAATTTGTTTTAATCAAAGTGATTATTCCAAATCGTGATGAACTTGATCTCTTTGAATTTCTTTGTTGTCGGTGTCAAAGTACTGAATTAAAGGGTACTTTAATTTCATGATTTACATAAAAGGGTTAAAAAAAAAGGTATGTCGTACAAAGGGAAAGAGGAGACAGATAATCTTAATATGTTCAGAAAAGATGCCATGATGTAAAGCATTTCTGTTTCTTTTTTTTTATTGAACTTACCATGGTTTCATATGTAAATGAGATGTAGCTTCTATTAGTAAGGATATCCATTAGCTGAAATAATTATTTTAATGTAAGTGGGAATTTATAAGAGTCTACCATCAAGGGAAGAGGGGAAACGGATGTTACCGTAAAGAAAACTGGCGTTGCTTTAAAAGAAAACGGGTGTCGCTGTAAAGAAAACGGACGTCGCTGTAAAGAAAACGGACGTCGCTGTAAAGAAAACGGACGTCGCTCTAAAGAAAACGGACGTCGCTGTAAAGAAAAAGGACGTTGATGTAAAGAAAACGGGCGATGATGTAAAAAAAAAAAAAAGATAAATATTAATAAATAGAATAAGATAAAATAAAAAGATGTCACTGTAGAAAAAAGATGCTATTGTAAAGAAAATGAATGTTGCAAAGGAAACCGACGCCATGGTAAAGACAACGAATGTTGCTGTAAAGAAAACGGGTGTCGCTTTAACCCTTCACTGTATGACATTGCTTTTACTCAGGCAAAATCATTTGTTGGTTTTGATGAAATACAGTGCTAATAACGCTTTTTTTTATATAAGAAAATCCCTTGTCATATGTGACAGAACATAGGAATATTTCTTAAATCAATTTGTTTGATATCAATTATTTGATTTGGAATATCAGCTTGTCTCCTTCAGCAGTATGAAAAATTCCTAGGGATTTTTTTTCCCACTTCAGAACACGGTAGCATCGCATTTCGTACAAGAGCATAAGTTTGGCACCATCGCATTCCTCACATAAGCCTAAGTTTGGCACCATCGCATTTCGTACTAGAGCATAAGTTTGGCACCATCGCATTTCACACATGGGCATAAGTTTGGCACCATCGCATTTCACACAAGGGCATAAGTTTGGCACCATCGCATTTCGTACAAGAGCATAAGTTTGGCACCATCGCATTTCGTACTAGAGCATAAGTTTGGCACCATCGCATTTCGCACAAGAGCATAAGTTTGGCACCATCGCATTCCGCACAAGCGCCTAAGTTTGGCACCATCGCATTCCGCACAAGAGCCTAAGTTTGGCACCATCGCATTCCGCACAAGCGCCTAAGTTTGGCACC
>NC_051394.1:52987284-52988799 GCF_015228065.2 Penaeus monodon
ATCGACATCTTTGCCGTTCTGTCTAATTAGCTTTAGTGAACTAAAGCTAATTAGTGAACTAAATTTAGTGAACTTTCGATCGAACTTTATTTTATATATCTTGAGGGGGTGGGGGATGGGGGGGGGGGGAGATGTGTTGATATTGTCTCTTTGAGTAAATTCTAGTAATTGCATATTTATTTATTATGCAAGTTATGGCGTCGGAGAGATAGTTATCAGTCGCATCAATGTTTTACATTTGTTATCAGGTTATTTTTCTGTCTCTCTGTCTATCTAGTTATGTTATTTGTATTATTTATTTAGTTATACTATCTATACTATATCTTTTGCTATGTTATCTATCCCTCTGTCTATCTATACTATGTATACTATCTATCTATATTTTTTGATATAGCTTTAATTTCTGATACTATATAATCTAGCTATACTGTATATACTATTCATATATCTAAATTATCCATACTATATATATATATATATATATATATATATATATATATATATATATATAATAATCGATACTATCTACACCGGCTATCAAGCTATACTATCTATATCATCTATCTATCTGTACAATCTATCAGATTTACTTCCTTAAAAAAAAAAAAAATCCCGCACACTGTAGTTTAAGACTAAAAAAAGAAAGAAAGAAAAAAAACACTGTAGTTTAAGATTAAAAAAAAATCCCGCACACTGTAGTTTAAGACTAAAAAAAGAAAGAAAGAAAAAAAAAAACACTGTAGTTTAAGATTTAAAAAAAAATCCCGCACACTGTAGTTTAAGACTAAAAAAAAAAAAAGAAATCCCGCACACTGTAGTTTAAGACTAAGGTTTATGTGACGATTAACGTTTGTGAATCTCTCAGCCGTGAACAGACCCATAAATACAACAGCTTTATGTTTTCCTGTTGAAGATGAACCCGTACTTTGGTGGCTGTGCCTATTTCATGCGCTATCGATCTGGTTGGGATTTCTCTCACTCTCTCTCTCTCTCACTCTGTACTTGTTTGTCTCTCTCTGTCTCTCTCTCTCTCTCTCTCTCACTCTGTACTTGTCTGTCTCTCTCTCTCTCTCTTTCTCTCTCTCTCTCTCTCTCTCTCTCTCACTCTGTACTTGTCTGTCTCTCTATCTATCTATATATATATATATATATATATAATATATATATATATATATATATATATATATAATATATATATATTTCATATATATATATAATATATATATATATATATATATATATATAATTTTAATATAAACATATAATATATAATATACTCATATAATATATATATAATATATATATATATTACATATATATATATACATATACATATATATATATTATATTATACTATATTATTATCTTATATAATATATTATATATTTTATCATATATTCTATCTAATTATATATATATATATATATAATATTATATATATAAAATATATATATATAATATATATTACTAAAACAAAAAAAAAAAAAAAAAATTTAAAAAAAAAAAAAAATTTAA
>NC_051394.1:52988899-52995048 GCF_015228065.2 Penaeus monodon
GGAGAGAGAGAGAGGAGAGAAGAGAAGAGAAGAGAGAGAGAAACAGACAGACAGATAGACAGATAGACAGATAGACAAACAGACAAAAACAGAAGCAGACAGACAAACAGAGACGTAAAGGGCACACACACAAAGAAAGAAAGAAAAAAAAAAAACAGTCATAGAGAGAGAAAATTCACCCCCCCCCCCCCCCGTAAATTAACCGTCACCGAATGCGTGCGTCTCCGGCTCCGACGAAGGGGAAAATTAACCCGAAAATGAACGAAAAACACCGACCGAACATTTTCATCTTCCTTGAGGTTGAGGCAATCGACACGTGATGGAGAAAGGACTGGAGGGAGATGTGGTGGGGGTGGTGGTGGTGATGGTGATGGGGGGGGTGATGGTGGTAGTAGTGGTGATGGAGGGGATGATGGTGATGGTGGGGGTGTGGGGTGGGGGGTGATGGTGATGGTGAGGGTGGTAATGGTGGAGGTGGTTGGAGTGGTGGTGGGGTGGGGATGGGTGATGGTGGTGGAGGTGGTGGTGATGGTGATGATAGTGATGGAGGTGGCTTGGGGTGGGAGAGGAGCTGCTGCTGCTGTTGGTAATAATGTTGGAGGTGTTGATGATGGTGTTGGTGATGATGATGGTGTTGGTGATGATGATGATGGTGTTGGTGATGATGATGGTGTTGGTGATGATGATGATGGTGATTCAAGAAAGAGAGAAGCCGCGTGCGGAAGATGATGATGATAATCACGATGATGACAATGATAATGGTGATAACAGCAGCCAATGATGAGGATGAATCTATCAACAATAATCACTCTCACAATAATACGACTTGATATTAAAACTAGAATTTGAGACATCCAATAACGACATAGCAATTAGACGAAAGGGAAGGAATTAATTACAATAAGGAATTTTTGAAAAGCGTAAATAATCTTATATTTCAACGTTCACAGGAAACAGGAAACAGCTTTACTTTGGAAATTAGAAATATAAGGTCATGTTATAGCGAGGATTGGCAAATGATTGGATTAATAAGGTATTAATGATTAGGTATATCGGTCAGAAATTAATGATGGCAAGTGAATCAGAGTTTAATTAAATGGCGTGTTAATAATATTTATAATATTTGTGTCAAATCAAACGATATTCGTGATTGCGTGTGTATGTGCGTGTTTGTGTGTGTGTGTGTTGTGTGTGTGTGTGTGTGTGTGTGTGTGTGTGTGTGCGAGCGCGTATGCGTGCGTGTGTGCGCGTGCGTGTGTATGTCTACGTGTATGTGTGCGTGTGTGTATGTGTATGTGTGTTTGTGTCCATTTATGCATATGCTATCAGGATGTGCATTTCGTGTACACAAGGGAATGATTTAGGAGATATTTCTGTATTTTGTATCACGGCAGTTCACGGTCTCTAACTCTCAGACATGCGGAAGAGACTGATGCTTGAGACTGAGCATATATTTTGTGTTATTCTGATGTCAGATTTTTTATGGCCATTTTGTTTTATTAACAAAACCGTCATTATGTTTTATTTAATTTTATGTGTATTTGTTTACATCTTTTTTTTTCTCTCTCTCTAATTTCTTTTTGTCTGATCAAAATCGTTGCTACTTTTAATGTCTGTATAATATTTATTTATTTATTTATTTATTTATTTTTTATATACAAAACACATTATTCCCATCGTCTTAAACATTCCCGTTCTCG
The DNA here is from genome assembly GCF_015228065.2 of Penaeus monodon. Lineage (NCBI taxonomy): Eukaryota > Metazoa > Arthropoda > Malacostraca > Decapoda > Penaeidae > Penaeus > Penaeus monodon. Next base: position 52,990,600 of record NC_051394.1, read on the forward strand.
TAAGGCTCACATCTCGCATGCGGATTCACACGTCGTCGGCATATGCGGCACCTTACGCGAACGCCACCTGGAGACGAAGTCAATTTTCCCCCCTTCTCCCTCTCCCTCCTCCTCCCTCCTCCCTCTATTCCTCCGATAAAGAGCGCAATCTCTCTCTCTTTTTCAGTCGCAAACATCGTAAATTTCCCACCTATGGTTCTATAGCAAAATGACCAAAACTTCAATTTTCCCTCCGCCCGCCGTTCTTCTTGGCCGTTCGCAGACGTGGGAATCCGCTCGCAGTCGACCGTGCGTGGGAGGGAAGGGAAGGGAAAGGAAGCCATATTTAGCCATAGATTCCAAGCCGCGCGACTCCACCTATATAATTATTCGGTGATAAAAATGCCAGAGAAAATGCGAAATGTATAATCTTCGGGGCTGGGGGGGTAGGCACCGGGAAGGGGGGGGAGAGGGGGAGGGAAGGGAAGGTGCAAGGAGGAGCGGGAGAGGTTTGGCGGGAAATCCTGGCGAATTGGAGCAAAAACGCTCTCCGGTGGGCGTGTTTCCCGCCATCAGCGGCGATGCTTGGCGCGATTTTGGCGAGATTGATGGCTATAAGGAAAGGGGGGGGGGAGCGGGGGAGGGGGAAGGGAAGAAGGGGGAGGGAGGAAGGGGGAGGAGGGGAGGGAGGGGAGGGGAGGGGGGGTGAAGAGAGGAAGGGGGGAGGGAGGAAGGGGAGGGTGAAAAAGAAGGGAGGAGAGGGAGAGGGACGGCAGGAAGAACAGAGGAAGAGGGAAGGCGGGAGAAAGGGAGGAAAGAAAAGAGAAGAAAAGGAAAGACACAAGAAAGGGAGAAAAAAGAAGGGAGAAGGAGGGAAAGGAAGGGAGAAGAAAGAGAAGAAAGGAAATGAGAGAATAAAAGGGAGAAGGAGGAGAAGGAAGGAGGGAAGAAGTAAAAGGGAGGAAAAGAGGAGAGAATGCCACGGAAAGAGGGAGGGAAGGAAGGGAGAAAGAGGGGGGGTAGGTAGGGGGGGGCAGGGAGAAAGGGGAGGGAAAGGGGAGTCTAGACAGCGGCATTTTTTCACGCCTTGTGAGGGAGGGGGGTAAGGGGGAGTGAGAGAGGGGGGGGGAGGCGGCGAGGACTGGCCAGCGTGTGTCGATTTTCCATCATTTTCCCGGAGTCGAAGTTTTGCCATAATCTGCCGAGCCTCTACTCCTCCCTCTCTCCTTCTCCTTCTCCTCTTCCTCCTTTTTCTACTTCTTCTCCTCCTCCTTCTTCTTCTCCTCCTTTTTCTTCTTATTCTTCTACTTCTTCTTTTTCTTCTTCTTCTCGTACTTCTTCTGCTCCTCCTTTTTCTTCTTCTCCTCCTTTTTTCTTCTTCTCTTTCTTCCCCCTTTTCCTCCTCTCCTCTTTCTTTTCCCTTCTTTTTTCTTTTTCTTTTCTTTTTCTATTTTTCTTTCTTTTCTTCTCCGTTTTACCCTTCTTTGTGCTGTTTTTTCTTCCCCTCCCTACCTTTTTTATGTTTTTTTTTTTTTATATATATTTATTATTATATATATTCCTTATTTTATATATTTTTTTTTATATATTATCTGTACTTTCTTATTTTCTTTTTATATTTTTATATTTTTTCTTTTCATTTTTCTTCTCCGTATTTTACCCCTTCTGTGTGTGTGTCTGTGTGTATCTGTGTGTGTGTGTAAGATAATAATAACAAATATGGCAGAAGCAATACCACTAATAAAGAGTTATAAGAAAAGTAGTTGTTGTTGCTCACAATGATGATAAGAATGATGCTGGAGATGATAATCGCAACAACAATAATAATCATGGTGGTCGTAATAGTGAATGATGATGAAAATGATGAAAATGATAATGAGAATAATAGTAATAACAATGATAATGATAATGGTAATAACAATAATTATCATGATGATATTTGTAATTACAGTAATGATAATAATAATGATAAGAATAATAGTAATAGTGAAATTGAAGATAATAAAGATATTAGTGATAGAAAGGATGTCGATGATAACGATGATGATGATGAAAATACTAAAAAAATAGCGATGATTACATTAAGGATAATAATAATAACAGCAACAACAATAATAATGATAATAATAATAATAACAATTATCTGTCTTCAATTACTTCACATCTGTAAGAAATTTTCCTTCTTTCTCTCTCTCTTCAAAAGAACAGGAAACAGAAGGGAATTAGTGAGAATTATCGACGCAAAGGAGGAAGCGGAAAGTGAGGACGGAAGAGAGGAAAAAAGAAGAGAAAGAGAGAGAGGTGGAAGGAGAGAGAGGGAGAAAGAAGGTGAGAGAGAAAGAGAGAGATAGAGAGGGAGGGGGGAGAAAGTAGGTGAGAAAGAAGGTGAGAGAGAGAGGGGGGGGGAGAAAGAAAGAAAGAGAGAGGGAGAGGAAAGAAGGGAGAAGGGAAGGGAGAGGGAGAAGGGAAGGGAGAGGGAGAGGGAGAGAGCGAGAGAGGGCGAGGGGGGGGGGAGGGAGAAAGAGAATGGGAAAAAGAAAGAGAATGAGATAAAGAGAAAGAGAGAAAAAACGAGAGAGAAAGGGAAGAGAGAGAGAGAGTGAGGTTATATTTCATTCCCAGATATTGATAAAAGAGAGAAGATATTTGCATAACACGACCTAAAACATAACGAAAAAAAAGTAGACAGAGAGAGAGAAAAATACATACATATATTTTAAAAAGAAGCAAAAAAGATAAAAGTCAACAAAAGTCAAAAGATTTACTTGAATAAAAGCCTAATTATCCCTCAAAACAGGAAGAAAAAATGATAATTGTAAGAAAAAAATCCCGAAATTCACAATAGGCGTCAAGGAAATGCGCGTTACACTCCTTCCCCTCCCCCCCCTCCCCCTTCTCCTCCCTTCCCCTCCTCTCTTCTTCTCCCCCCAGCTACTCCCCCCTCCCCCCTTCCCCTCTCTTCCCCTCCCCCTTCCCCTCCTCCCTTCCCCTCCCCCTTCTCCCCCTCCCCTCCCCCTGCCGGCACTTTCCCCTCCCCTCCCATTCCCTATCTTCATCTCCCCCTCCTCTTCCCCCACCCTTACCTCCACCTCCCCCTCCCTCCACCCAACTCCCTCCTCCTCCCTCCACCCACCTTCCTCCACTTTCCTCCTCCCTCCACTTTCCTCCTCCCTTCCACCTTCCTCCCTCCACCTTCCTCCTCCTCCCACCTCCCTTCCACCTCGTCCCTCAACCTCCCTCCCTCCTCCCACCTCCCTCCCTCCTCCCTCCCTCCTCCCACCTCCTCCCAACCATCCCCCCGATCAAACAGAAAATTAAAAACTTCAAAAAAAAGAAAAAAGTAAAAAGGAAATAGGGATAAAATAAAAGGAATGCTTAGGGTTTCATAATTGGAACGCAGAGTGGTTATAAATAGGTTTCCGCCACTATTCTCCTGTGGGTAATGGCGAGAGGTGGGGATGGGAATGAGGGGGGGGAGTGCCAGGAATCAAGTGGGAGGAGGGAGGGAAGGAGGGGGGAAGGGGGAAATGGGGGGGTGGGGAGTGGGAAGAGGGGGGGAGGAAGGAGGGGAAGGGGGAATGGGGGGATGGGGAGTGGGAAGGGAGGTGGAACGGGAGGAGGGGGGGGGGGCTTCAGAGTGCCAACAGGAGCCGTAGACCTAACGAGAGAGAAAGGGAGAGGGAAGGGTGGGGGAGAGGAAGGGAGGGAGGGAGGGAAAGGGTGGGAGGAGAGAAGGGAGAGGGAAGGAGTGGGGGAGAGGGAGGGAGGGAGGGAAAGGGTGGGAGGGAGAGAAAGGGAGAGAGAAGGAGTGGGGGAGAGGGAGAGAGAAGGGGTGGGAGGGAGAGAAGGAGGAGAGGTGGAAGGGAAGGAGAGGGAGAGAGGGAGGGAGGGAGGGAGGGAAGAAAAAGAAGGAAAAATGGAGGGTAGAGGAGAGAAGGAGGTAAGGAAGGGAGGAAGAGAGGGAGGAGGAAGAAGGGGAGGGAAGGAAAGGGAGGAAAGGGAGATAAAGAAAGAGGGAGGGTGAGTGAAAGGGAGGAGGAGGATGAGAGGAAGGAGACAGATAAAATGAGAGACAAGTAGACAGAAAGAGAGAGAGAGAGAGAGAGAGAGAGAGAGAGAGAGAGAGAGAGAGAGAGAGAGAGAGAGAGAAAAGAGACGAAGACAGAAAAGAAAAAAGAGAATCAGAGAATTAGAGAAAGAGAGAAAGCGAGAGAAAATGAACTTAGCGTGAATTTTGTCGGCAAAAGAGCTCGTTAGCAAATGAAAAACAACTTGAAGAGGATGCCAGATTTTTATTTTTATTTGATTCACTTGTTTATTCAAGATCTCTCTCTCTCTGTCTGTCTCTCTCTCTCTCTCTCTCTCTCTCTCTCTCTCTCTCTCTCTCTCTCTCTCTCTCTCGTCTCTCTCTCTCTCTCTGTCTCTGTCTCTCCTTCGCTCTCTCTCTCTCTCTCTCTCTCCTCTTCTCTC
>NC_051394.1:52997648-53002648 GCF_015228065.2 Penaeus monodon
TCTACCACTTTCTTCCTCTTCTCAGCCACTTCCCTCCCTCCCATCTTCCCCTTCCTCCCTTCTCTCTTTCTTCCCTTTCCCCTCCCTCCTTCTTCTCTTTCCCCTCCATTCTCCCCATCCCCTATCACTCCCCCATCCTCCCATCCCCCCTTTACCCCCTCTCCCCATTCTCCCTCCCATACTCCCACCCATCCCATCCCCATCCCTCCTCCCTTTACCCCTCCCTCTTCCCTCCTCCCCATCCATCCCACCCCTCCCTCGTCCCTCTCCCCCTCCTCCCTCCTCCCTCTTCCCTCCTCCCTCTCCCCATCCTCCCACCTCCCTCTCCCCCTCCTCCCTCCTCCCTCTCCCATCCTCTCCCCACGGCCTCGAGGGAGAGACTGCCGCCTTCTTTTGTCTTCCATCGGTTTTGTCTCCAGATGAACCCCCGGCGTCCAAGATGTGCGTTGGGGGAAGGTATGAAAGCGTGAATGTATAAGCGAATGCCTTAGGTGAATAGGGAGCGCTATTATTATTATCATTATTACTATTATTATTATTATTATTTTCTTTTCTCTTTTTTTCTCTCTCTATCTGTTTTTCGTTTTTAGTTTCCTATTCTTTTTTTTCTTTTTTTTTCTTGTTTTGTTTTTCTCTCTCTCTCTCTCTCTCTCTCTCTCTCTCTCTCTCCTTCTCTCTCTCTCTCTCTCTTCTCTCTCTCTTTCTCCTTCTCTCTCTCTCTCTCCTTCTCTCTCTCTCTCTCTCTCTCTCTCTCTCTCTCTCTCTCTCTCTCTCTCTCTCTCTCTCTCCCTCTCTCTTCGTTCTCCCCTTTTCCCTTTCTCTCTCTCTTCAACAAACAGCAAAATCGCTCGAGCACAGGGTCCCTCGCGAGGACTTGCGAAAAATTAATTCTGAGAAAGTTTTTTGTTCAGATAAAAGGTCCTTTTTTTCTGACCAATTTTTTCTTCTTCTTCTTCTTTTTCTTCTTCTTCTTTAAGTCTCTCTGCCTCGTTTTTCTTTTTCCTCTCTTAGACGTTTAGAATCGCTTTTATATGCGTGGAAATATTAATATAGATGTGGACTCTTTATTTATCGTGTTGTCTGTCTGTCTGTTTGTCTCAGTTTATCTGCCCTTTGCTCTCTCTCTCTCTCTCTCTCTCTCTCTCTCTCTCTCTCTTTCTCAATCTCTCTCCTCTCTCTCTCTTCTTCCATCTTCTCCATCTCCGTTCTCTCTTCTCTTCTTCTCTCTCTCTCTCCTCTCCTCTCTCTCTCTTCTCTCCTCTCTCTCTCTCTCTCTCTCTCTCTCTCTCTCTCTCTCCTCTCTCTCTCTCTCTCTCTCTCTCTCTCTCTCTCTCCTCTCTCTCTCTCTCCTCTCTCTCTCTCTCTCTCCTCTCTCTTATCATTCTCTTCTTCATCTCCTCTACTCACTCTCTCTTCTCTTCCTCTCTTTCTCTCTCTCTCTCTCTCTCTCTCTCTCTCTCTTTCTTTATATCATATATATATTATATATTATTATATATATATAATTCTCATTCCGATCTCTCTCTCCCTCTCTCTCTCCTCTCTCTCTCTCTCTCTCCTCTCTCTTCTCTCCTCTCTCTCTCTCTCTCTCTCTCTCTCTTCTCTCTTTCTCTCTCTTTCTCTCTCTCTCTCTATCTATCTCTCTCTCTCTCTCTTTCGCCGATCTCTCTCTATATATATCCTTTAAAAAGACACAAGTATTTGTTTATACAACAAATATATATGAATATGTTGATACGTTTTCTTAATAATACAGTAAGCAAAATCAAACAGGTAACAGTAATAGCGATGATAAAGATACTAATAATAAGGATAATAAGGATGATGATGATAATGATAATAATAACAGTAATGACCATAACGATCATAAAATGATAATGGTAATGCTAATAATAATAATAATGATAATGATAATGATAGAGATAATGATAGTAATAGTAAAATAATAATAATAATTATTATTATTATTTGTTATTAATAATTAATTGTTATTAGTAATGATAATGATAACAGCAATAATGCTAACAATAGCAATTACGATAATAATGACAAAAATAATCAGCGCACATATACGTCAGAAACTTTCCCCCCAAAAAATATTTTTCCCTTCCCTCTCTTTCTCCTTCTCTTGGCTACAGTTTCTAGAACTAATCTCAATCTTCATAAAATGCGCCAGAAATGGATAATGGATAACTTTGTCGAGATTTAGCATCAGTTCACTTCGAATTGCAGATCAACAGAGAGGACGTTCAGGGGACCGGGATTTTCGGGCGCAGTTCGAACCTCACTTTCTGAAGGTGAGTTTTTTCTTCTTCTTCTTCTTCTTCTTCCTTTTCTTTTTCTTTTCTTTCTCTTTTTCTTCTTCTTTTTCGAGTTCGAAGCCCGCTTTCGGAAGGTCGTTTTTTTTTTCTCTTTTCTTCTTTTTCTTTTTCTTTCTCTTTTTCTTCTTCTTCTTCTTCATTTTCTTCTTTTTCTTTCTCTTTTTCTTCTTCTTTTTTCTTCTTTTTCTTTCTCTTTTTCTTCGAATTGCAGATCAACAGAGAGGACGTTCAGGGGACTGGGATTTTCGGGCGCAGTTCGAAGCCCGCTTTCGGAAGGTCTCTTTCTTTTTTTCTCTTTTCTTCTTTCTTGTGATTATTATTGTTAGTTATTCTTCCTTTTCTTCTTCTTCTTTCTTTCTTTTTTCTTCTTCTTATTATTATCTTTTTTTTCTTTTCCTTTTTCTTCTCTTGCTGCTTCTTTCTTCTTCTTCGTCTTCTTCTTTTCTTCCTTTAATGCAAATTCATAATGGCACTGACAAAAATAAACATTTGTGTTTGTGCGTGTGTGTGTGCGTTGTGTGTGTGTGTGTGTGTGCGTGTTCGTGTGTGTGTGTGTGTGTGTGCGTGTGTGTGTTCGTGTGTGTGTGTGTGTGTGTGTGTGTGTGTGTGTGTTCGTGTGTGTGTGTGTGTAATATCTCTATGCCGTGTGTGTAGCCTTAATATTGTTTATTCAAACAAGCAAAAATTTATTTATACCCGTGTTAATAAGCAGATAATCAAATAGACATATAGTTCATGTGTGTCTCTACATACAAATGTTTATATTCATATTTTTAAAAAATGTATTGGACCCGCGCAAGAACCTCAGAAAATGTACAGAAAATAACCCTTTTTTTCCCATGTTTTCCCCTCTTTTGACCTCCCCCCCTCTTCCCCTCCCTGACCCCCAGCAGCTAACCCTTCCTTCAACCCCCAACCTCAACCACCACCTCCTCAAACCCTCCCTCCCTCCCTCCCTTTTCACCCCCCCTCCTTCCATCCCTCCCTCCCTCTTCACCTCTCCTTAACCCCACCATCCCCCCCTCCCTCCCTCCCTCTTCACCCCCCTCTCCCTCCCTCTTCACCCCCCTCCTTAAACCCCTCTCTCCTCCTCCCTCTCACCCCCCTCCCTCCCTCCTCTTCACCCCCTTCCTTAAACCCCCTCTCTCCCTCCCTCCCTCTTCCACCCCCCTCTCCCTCCCTCTTCACCCCCTTCCTTAAACCCCCCTCTCTCCCTCCCTCCCTCTTCACCCCCCCCCCCCTAACGCCTCACCTTTATATTCTCTCTCGGAAACAAAACACTATCGAGGAAGAAGAGAATTTTTTCCGATAAATATTCTTTTCTTTTCTTTTTTTCCCTTTCCCCCCCTCCCCCCCCGCCGCCAGACCACACTCCCGCGTCTTTCTTTTTTTTTCCATTTTTTCCCCTTGCATTAGCTGCCAACTCTCCCATCTTTTGGCAAAACACCTCGAAAGCCATAATCAACGATATAATAAGCGACGATAAACCATGATGAGGGTGGGGGAGGAGGAGGAAGGAAGGGGGGATGGAAGGCAATCGGATCAGCCTATTGTACGGGCTCTTCCATTACCCGTCCCTCCGCCCTCCTCTCTTTTTTGCGTTTTATCGACAGAGTCACCGCACACAAATATTCCATTAGAGGAAGTAGATGTATGGGTCTTTGTTTGTGTTTTAAGGGTTTTTAAGTGAGGGTTTAAGTATTTATGTGTGTGTGTGTGTAAGTAGGCATTCGCGTGTGTGTGTGTGTGTGTGTTTAAAGAGGCATTTGTGTGTGTGTGTGTGTGTGTGTGTGTGTGTGTGTGTGTGTGTGTGTGTGTGTGTGTGTGTGTGTTTAAGGAGGCATCTGTGTATGTGTGTGTGTATTTAAGCAGGCATGTGTGTGTGTGTTTAAGGAGGCATGTGTGTGTGTGTGTGTGTGTGCTTGCGCGTGTGTGAGTATGAGTTCGAGTATGGGCGTACATAATACAAAAAATATAGTTTAAACATCTGTGTTGATGTACATGTGTGTGTGTACGCTCAAGGAAAATGAAAATGTGTGTACATGTGTACGTATAGCCCAACGCATATGCAAACTTACACCTTCCCATCGACCCGCGTTCACCCCGGAGTAGATCCGCGTCGAGGAAAATTTAAGGGACCCGTTCGAAAGTTTTCCCTAAAATGTAGAAGGAAATTTACGGCTTCGAGGTGAGAATAGGAAGAAAATGGGGGAGAGTAAGTGAGAATAGGTAGACGTATGGAGTACAAAGAGGGAGGGAGGGAGGGAGGGAGGGAGGGAGGGAAGGGAGGGAGGGACGGGGGAAGGAGGGAAGGAGGAAGGAGGGAAGGGAGGGAAGGGAGGGAGGGGAGGGACGGGGGAAGGAGGAAGGGAGTCTGTGAGTGAGTGAGTGAAGGGAGGAAGGGAGGGACGGGGGAAGGGAAGGAAGGAAGGGAGAGAGGGACGATAGAAAGGAGAGAGGGAGGGGAGGGGCAAGGGAGAGCAATGTTGCAAGGACTGAATTAGAGAGGAAGTTGCATTGTTCGTGTATCTGAATGTCTCCTTTAGAAAGAGGAACTGCCCCCTCTTAAGTCCGCGAGGTAGTTAAGAGGGAGAGAGTCTTGGAGTCTAGCTGCTAATTGCGTTAGTGTGGGGGAGTTTGTGAGGGGGATGGGGGAGGGGAGGTGGGGAGTGGAGGGGA
>NC_051394.1:53007685-53010185 GCF_015228065.2 Penaeus monodon
CTCTCCCGGCTTTCCTTTTTTGGAGTAGGAATTGAGGAGAGAGAGAGGAGAGAGGAGAGAGAGAGAGAGAGAGGGAGAAAAAGACAAAAAGGCAAGACAGACGGGGACAGCAGAATGACGACAAAGACAAGGGGGAAGACGAAAGAGTAAAAAGGGGAGAGGAAAGAGAAGAACGAGTACGAAAGATGAGGAGGAGAGGAGAGAGCGAAGAGGTGGGAGAGAGAGAGAGAGAGAAGAGAGAGAGACAGACAGACAGAAAGAGAGAGAGCGAAAGAAAGAGAGAGACAGAGACAGAAACAGAGAGAGAGAGAGAGAGGAGAGAGAGAGAGAGAGGAGAGCCCAGGTATTGAAAACGCGTTTGCTACCCTAGACTCATTTTCGCCCAAGAGAAATGGGCGGCAGAAAAGGGGAGAGGGACGGGGGAGGGGGGAGGGGGGGCAGAGGGGGGGAGGCAAAGACCCCTTCCGGAGCTGAAATGGGAAGAAAAAAAAAACAAGAAAGAAAAAAAAGGTTTCGCGTCTGGACTGGTTGACGACCTTTCTCTCTCTCTCTCTCTCTCTCTTCTCTTCTCATCTCTTACCCCTCCCCTCCTCCTCTAAACAACCTCCCTTGCTTACCCCTTTCCTCCTCCCACTTCCCCCCATCCCTTCCCTCCCCCACTTCCCCCCATTTCCCCCTCTTTCTCCCCTCCCCCTCTTCCCCCAATTTCACCTCTCTCCTCCCTCTCCTCTTCCTCCTCAATCTCCTCTCTCTCCTCCCTCTCCCTCTTTCCCTCTCCCTTTTCCCTCTCTCCTTTCCCTCTCTCTCCTCCCCCCTCTCTCTCTCCTCCCTCTCCCTCTTTCCCTCTCCCTCTCCCCATCTCCCTCTCTCTCTCCTCCCCTCTCCTCCTCTCTCCCTCTCCCCATCTCCCTCTCTCTCTCCTCCTCTCCCCTCTTTCCCTCTCCCTCTCCCCATCTCCCCCCCCCCCAGCCTGATTCCGACCTGGAGACGCGATCGGCAAACCCATTACGGATCTTGAGGACTCGCGTGGTGGAGGCGTGTTTTTTAGGGGGGAGGGGGGAGAAGAGGGGGGAGAGGGGGGTTGGTGGAGGGGGGAGAGGGGGGATTGATGGAGGAGGGAGAGGGGGGGTGATGGAAGGGGGAGAGGGGGGTTGATGGAGGGGGTAGAGGGGGGTGATAGAGGGGGAAGAGGGAGGGGGGTGATAGAGGAGGAGAGGGTGAGTGGGGGGGTTGATGGAGGGGAGAGAGATCGGGGTGGGGGTAAATGGAGGGGGAGGAGTGGGGGCTGTCAGTTGATAGAAGAAGGGAAGGGGGAGAAGTGAAGATGGAGGAGGAAGAAGAAGAAGAAGAGGAAGAGAAGAAGGAGGAAGAAGAAGAGGAAGAAGAAGAGGAAGAGGAGGACGAAGAAGTGAAGGAAGAAAAGGAGGAGGAAGAAGAGGAGGAGGAGGAAGATGAACGTCAGCGAAGCAGAAGAAATAGAAGAAGGAAAAGAAGGCAGAAGAAGATGCAGAAGATGGCGAAGAGGTGTGTTTACTGTTCGGAACAAAGAAACCCCAAGGCGTTTTCCCGTCTTCCCCCCTCCCCCCTCTTCCCCCTCTCCCCTCTCTCCTCGCTCTCCACCTTTCCCTTCTCCCCTCTCTCCTTCTCCTCCTCTCCCCTCTCTTCCGTCTCTCCTTCTTCTCCTTCTCTCCCACTCTCCCCTCTCCCCACCCTTCCTTTCTCCCTTCTCCCCCTTCTCCCCTCATCCCCCTTTCCTCTCTCCTCTCCCCTCATATCCCCTCTCCCTCTCTCACTTCTCCCCTCTCCTCTCCCTCTTCCCTCGCCCCTCCCCCCTCCCTCCACGCCCCTCCCCCTTCGCCCCTCCCCCACTCGCCCCTCCCCCCTCGCCCCTCGCCCCTCCCCCACTCGCCCCTCCCCCCTCGCCCCTCCCCCCTCGCCCCTCCCCCCTCGCCCCTCCCCCCTCCTTTTCCGTTTTCCCTCAATAAGAGAGATGGGAGCCCCCTTCCCCCTCTCCCCCCTCCCCCCCTCCCCCCCGGACGAGAGGGCAAAGGCTGACCCTTTTGTCTCGTAATAATTGTTAGTTCATTAACTTTTTCCTGTATCTTTTTCTTTTTTTCTCTCTCTCTATCTTTTCTTTTCTTCTCTCCCTTCTTTCTTTTTCGGAATTTCGACGCTGAAAGAATCTGGGGATACGAAGAGAAAGAGAGAGAAAGGGAAGAAAGAGAGAAAGAGAAGGAGAAAAGAAGAGAGGAGGGGGAAAAGAAGGAGAATTTTGGAAAGGAAAAACGGAGGAAGAAGAAAGAAAATGGAGAGAGAAGAAGAAAGACGAATGAAAAAGATTCTGTTAAAAAGGAACAGAGGAATAGAATATAAAGGGAGAGAGAAAAAATATATATAAGATCAGTAGAAAGAGAAACAAGAAATAAGAAAGAGAAGTGACAAAAAGGAATTTTAAAGAAGTGGAAGCGATAAAACGAAAGTAAAAGGAGCAATAGATAAC
>NC_051394.1:53020185-53023269 GCF_015228065.2 Penaeus monodon
GGGGGAGGGAGGAGGAGGAGGAGGAGGAGGAGGAGGAGGAGGAGGAGGAGGAGGAGGAGGAGGAGGAGGAGGAGGAGGAGGAGGAGGAGGAGGAGGGGAAGGGGAAGGGGAGTGCAGACAACGAGGCCTCACATTTTATCCCCGACCCCCTCTTCCAGCCCCCTCCACCCCCCCCCTCCACCCCAACCAGGCCGTTACGAGGGGGTTTCTGACGACGCGAAATGGCCGTATGGCAAGATGTACGGAGCAATTATTCTGGCGCGAAAAGGGGAATAGGGGGGAAGAAGGGAGGAAGAGAGAGAGAGAGAGAGGGGGGAGGGGAGGAAGAAAGAGAGAGGGAGAGAGGGAGGGAGGGAGAAAAAGAGAGGGAGGGAGGGAGAGAGGGAGGAAGAAAGAAAGAGAGAGGGAGAGGGAGGGAGAGAGGGAGGGAGGGAGGGAGAAAGAAAGAGAGATGGGAGAGAGAGAGGGAGGGAAAGAGAAGAAACGGGGGGGAAAAGACCTTTGGAGGAAATTTGTTCTCGAGTGACCCTTGCATTTTTCATTCTGCCTTTGTTTGGTTGTTTGTTTTTTGTTTTGCTTGTTGTTCTTGTTGTTTCAATTTTTTTTATTTTTTTCTTTTTGGGGGGGAGCTGGGTTCTTGTTCTCCTTTTTCTTCTCTCCCATACCCTCTCCTTCTCCCTTTCCCTCTCCCTTTCCCTCTCATTCACCCTCTCCATCTCCCTCTCATCTTCTCCCTCCCTCCCTCCCTCCATCTCCCTCTACCTCCCTCTCCCTCTACCTCTACTTCCTCCCTCACCCTGTCCTCCAACCTCACCCTCTCCCTCCCTCCCTCTCCATCTCCCTCCCTCTCTCTCCCTCCATCCCACCCTCCCTCTCTCCCTCCCTCCCTCCCTCCCCCCCCTCGTAGGTCACAGGTGCCCATACAATGAGTTTCTCCCAGTGAGACCTCCGCGAAGATGGGGGTAAAGGTGGAGGAGGAAGGGGAGAGGAGAGGAGGAGGAGAGAGGGAGGAGGGAGGAGGGAGGGAGGAGGGAGGAGGGAGGGAAGGGAGTGGGAGGAGGAGGAGGAGAAGGGAGGGGGAGGAGAAGGAGGATAGGGGGAGAGTGGATGGAGGAGGAGGAAGGAAGGTGAAAGAAAAGAGCTTAGGAGAATGGAGTAAAGGGTGGAGGAGGAAAGAGAGAAGAAGGAGGAGGAGAAGAGAGGAAAAGAGGGGAAAAGAGAGGAAAAGGAAAAGAGAGGGGGGAATGGAGGAATAAGAACTGGAAGACGAAGCATAAAGAAGAGGAAGAAGAAGGGACGGAGGAGGAGGGAGGGACGGAAGAAAGAGAGGGGAAAGAAGAGGAAAAAGAGGATGGAATGATTGATCACGGAAGAGTTAGAAAGAGGGAAAAGAAGAGGGAACGAAGGAGAAAGAATGGAAGAAAAGAAAGTGGGGGAGGGGGAGTACCAAAGAGAAAGAGAAAGAGAAAGAGAGAAAAAAAGAGAAACAGAGAGAGAAGGAGAGAGGAGAGAGAGAAAAAGAGAGAAAGAGAGAGAAGATGAAGAAGAAAACATCAAAATAGAACATAAAAAATCAAAGGAGAGAAGGGGGAGGAGATGAAGAGGGGAAAAATATAGATCATCCAGTACAACCAAAGAGTATTTTGAGAGGGGGGAAAGGGGAGGGTATGGGAGGGGGGGGGGAGAAGGGGGGGGGGAGACAGGGAGAAAAGAAAAAGGGGATTTAAGTAAAAGAGGAAGGGAATGAGGAGAGAAGGAGGAGAGGAAAAGGAGAGGAGAGAGAGGAAGAGAAAAAGAAGGGGAGGGTAGTTGATGGAAGAGAAAGGGAGAAATAGACAGAGGAGGAAGAAGGAAAAAAAGAGGCGGAAGGGAGAAAGTCAGAGAGGAAAAGAAAGGAGGGAGAGGAAACAAGGAGAGGAGAGAGAGGAAATAGAAAGAAAAGAGAGAGGAAACAGAGGGAGTAGATATTGGAAATTGAAAGAGAAAGGAGAGAAACTAGCGCCCAGGAGGAGAGGGGGAGAGAGAGAAGGGGAGAGGTAGAGAGGGAAAGGGAAAGAAGGGAGAGAGAGGAAACAGAGAGAGAGGAGAGAGAGGAAACAGCGAGATGAGGAGAGAGAGAAAACAGGAAGAGGAGGGAGAGAAAATAGTGGAAGGAGAGAAAATGAAGAGAGGAGGGAGAAGAGAGAGCCGAGAGAGAGGAGGAAAGAGGAAAAGATACGTGGCCGAAATAGCGGATTTATATAACATATTCAAATCAAAAGGGCGTAAAGATGGAGAGAGAGGGAGAGAGAGAGTGGGGGGAGGGAGGGAGGGAGGGAGAGAATGAGAGAGAGAGAAAGAGAAAGAGAGAGAGAGAGAGAGAGAGAGAGAGAGAGAGAAAGACAGACAGACAGACAGACAGACAGACAGAGAGAGAGACAGGACAGAGAGACAGAGACAGAGACAACAAAAACAGAACGAGCTACAACACACACACAAACAACAGAATAGGAGAGAGAGAAGAGAAAAAAACAGGAAAATGTAGATTTAGGGATGCTGAGATCTCTATACGTTCGGATGCTGGGATGTAGTCGGATGTTTAAATGTTGTTGTTGTTTGTTGTTTCGGGTTGTTTGTGCTGCTGTTTGTGAATCACGTTGTCTGAAATTGTTGTTTGTGATTTTTTTTATGTTAGCGTTGTTGTTTGTCAGGTTGTTAAGGATTTTTAAGTATGTATGTGTTTGTTTGTTTGTTTTTTTTTCCTGTTTGTGTTATTATTTCGCAAAATCAAATTCTTTGGAAGAATAGCTCAGGATATACACGCAGAAAAGCACACACACATATACACACACATAAGCACGCACACACATAATACGTACACACACGCACAAACACACCAACACAAACACACTAAGACAAATACACACACACACAACACTAAACCACACACACACACAACACAAAACACAAACACACCAACAAACACACTAACAGACACTAACACAAACTCAAACAAACACACACGTACAAACACAAACAAACAAACCAATCTGCATAAACAACCACCACTAGTATACGTGTGTTTCTTTTGGGCAATTAAGTAAA
>NC_051394.1:53023369-53028807 GCF_015228065.2 Penaeus monodon
TTTCCTCGCTTTTCTCTCTCTCTGTCTGTTTATGTTTATATTTATATCATTCATATACGTCCTCTTCCTCTCTTTCGCTCTGTACACACTCGTACACACACACACACATCTAGATAGATAGATAGATAAATATCTTTATATCTATATCTATATTTCTCTCTCTCTCTCTCTCTCTCTCATCTCTCTCTCTCTCTCTCTCTATATATATATATATATATATATATAATATATATATATATATATATATATATATATATTATATATATATATATATATATTACATATATATATATATATATATATTACATATATACATATATATACATATAAATTTACATAATCTATTGGTACCTATGTATAATCTACAAATAAAATTAAGTATCCTATTCTAATGCTCTTTCTGTTTGCAAGATTTTTCATTTCATATTTCTTGCTTTCACATCTAACTGTTGCTCTTTGTTTCGTGGACGATTTTCGCTTGTCTTTATCAGTGTCTTTCTTTTCCCCGATGTTTTTTTTTTTTCTTCTTCTTTATTGGGTCTGTTTCCTTGCCTCCTCCTGCTTCCTGCTTCCTTCCGCGTGTCCCATCCATCTCGTGGATTGCCTCCTCTTCCTTTTTCTAATTATTCTCTTTCCTCTCTCTTCTCTCCTCTTTTCCTTTCCTCCCTTTCTTTTCTCCTTTTTTCCTTCCTCTCTTTTCTATCTTTCATTATTATTATTCTCTTTTTTCTTTACTTTTCTCCTTTCCTCTCTCTCTTCTCTCCTCTTCTACTTCTTCTCTTTCTTTTCTCCTCCGTTCCTTCCAATTTTTTTAAATCTATCATTCTCCTTCTCTTTCTTCTCTTCTTTTCTGCTCTTTTGCCTCTTCCCTTTCCTATTTTCAATTCCTCTTCTTCCCTTTTTCTTTCCTCTTCTCTTTTCCCCCCTCTCTTCTCCCCTTTTCTTCTTCCTCACTCTCTTTCACACCTCGTCTCCTTCCTCCAATTCTTCTCTCCTCATATCGATCTTTTTCAATCTTTCTTGTGAATTCATCTTCACTTTGAAATCAGCGTCCCATTTTCTGTCAATTCTTATCTTAAAAGAAAACGAACACCTTTCTTTATTCCTGTAAATTCACAATTCCCCCAAATTTTCACCAAGAGGACGAAAAGGAAAATTTTAAATACGACTGCCCCCTTTTTCGTTTTTATGTGTATATAGATTTTTTTTGTCTCGTGCCAAGGAGTAGGGGGAAGAGGGGGAAGAGGGGAGAGGGGAGAGGGGGAGGGGGAAGAGGAGGGAAGAGGGGAAGAGGGGGGAGAGGGGGAAGTGGGGACAGGGGGATGGGGACAGGGGGAAGGGCGAAAGAGGGAAAGGGGGAAGACGGAAAGAAAAAGAGGGGAAAAGGAGAAAAGGAGAAAAGGTGGAAGAGAGGAAAGGGGGAAAATATGGAAAGGAGGAAAAGGGGGAAATGTGGACAGGAGGAAAAGTGAAAAACGAAAAAGGGGAAAATATGGAAAGGGGAAAATGGAGAAGGGGGAAAGGAGGAAAATGTTAAAAGGGAGAAAGGGGAAAAATTGAAAAAGGGAAAAGGGGAAAATATGGAAGCGAGGGAAAGGAGGAAAAGGGGGGAGAGCAGAGGACAGCATCGCGACATGTATAAGTAATAAATTAACTCTGGCGTTTCGTTACCGTAGATTTTATGGCAAACGAGATTCTGTAGTCCTGTGCCTCTCCTCTGCTGCTAACGTGATTATAAGCTTTTCCATCTTGTGTACAAACGGGATTTTTCTTTCTTTCTTTCTTTCGTTATCTTTATTTTTGTTTGGCTCTATTTCTCTTTCTCTTCCTTGCTTTCCCATTTTCTGTCTCTGTCTTTGTCTGTCTGTCTGTCTCTCTCTCTCTCTCTCTCTCTCTCTCTCTCTCTCTCTCTCTCTCTCTCTCTCTCTCTCTCTCTCTCTCTCTCCTCTCTCTCTCTCTCTCTCTCTCTCTCTCTCTCTCTCTCTCTCTCTCTCTCTCTCTCTTTATATCTGTCTATCTATCAGTCTGTCTGTCCTTTATTACCATTATCATCTTCATCATTTTAACCATTTCTAAATAATCCATTCCATTATCACAATTACAGCACTATCATTGTTATGATTATTGTTATGATTCAATCATTATTGTCATTATTAAAGTTAATGACTAATTTTTCATTACCCTTATCATTACTATTATCTTCGATACTTTTATGCAATTATTTTCACAAATCACTATCTTCGTCATCATTACCTTATCATATCATTATTATCATTCTTTCTCATTATCATAAAGAGTGATGTTTCCTTTATCATTACTACCATTACGTTAATCATTACTCCACTGCAATTATAGCATTCATTATCATTGGTGTTTTCAACTTTAATTGGGATTCTTAATATCGAATATCATCATTATCCTCATTACACCACCTTTTGCCTTTTTTTTCGTTTTGTTTGTGTGTGTAATCTTTTATTGACATTTTTGTTGCTTTCTTATTTGGTTATTCTTATTTCTTATTGTTTTATTACTTTGTTTTCTTTGTTGTTATCGTGAATCATTAGATTTTTTTTTTCTCAATTGCCTTTATTATTGGTATTGTATTGCGTTTCATCTTATTTTTCCTCTTTCTTTGTTTCCCTGTCATTTTTTTAAGATATAACAGAGAGAGAGAGAGAGAGAGAGAGCGAGAGAGAGAGGAGAGAGAGATAGAACGAGGTACAGAGAGAGAGGAGAGAGAGAGAAAAAGAGGGACAGAGAGAGAGAGAGAGAAAGAGAAAGAGAAAGAGAAAGAGAAAGAGAAAGAGAAAGAGAAAGAGAGAATAAAGAGAGGATAAAGAGAGGATAAAGAGAGGATAAAGAGAGGATAAAGAGAGGATAAAGAGAGAATAAAGAGAGAATAAAGAGAGAATAAAGAGAGAATAAAGAGAGAAAGAGAAAGAGAAAGAGAAAGAGAGAGAGAGAGAGAGAGAGAGAGAGAGAGAGAGAGAGAGAGGAGAGAGAGGGAGAGAGAGAGAGAGAGAGAGAGAGAGAGAGAGAGGGAGAGAAAGAAAAAAAGAAAGAGAGAACATATATGTATGTATGTATATATATATAATTAGGAAAGGTGTTTCAAAATATACATTTGACAAAAGAAAAATATAAATAACAGAAGAGGAAGAAACGAAAAAAAGAAAAAACATTAACAACAAAAGAAAAAAAAAAAAAAAAAAAAAAGATATATAGAGCATTATTAGAGAGGAATTGAGAGCAAGAAACCACTAGCCTCAGTCGGGGGGGGGGGGGAGGTTGAAAGGAGGTTGGGGGGGAGGGTGAGAGGAGGTTGGGGGGGGGGGGGGTCTTCGCTATCTTCTCTTTATCAAGGAAGTTGTGCGGACACGCGAGATGGAGGCCTAGGGATCGCTGATGGGAGAGGAGGAGGGGGGGGAAGGGGGGGTAGAAAGAGGCCTAGAAAGGAGGGGGGAGGGGGTAGAAGGAGGCTTAGAAAGGGGGGAAGGGGAGGAGGAGGGGGGTAGAAAGGGGGGAAGGGGGGAGGGGGGTAAGGGGGAGGGCCTAGACTTGCTGACGTCTTGGAAATGGCCCTCTGTCTGATGGTAACGAATATATAGGCCTAAGGCAGCACATACAAAAAAAACACACGCACGCACGCACATACATTCAAACACACGCACACGCACATGCACACACATACATACACACAAAGTTCGTTTCCTCTCCCTTCTCCCTTTTTTATCCATCTTTTTTTTCCTTACATTTCCCTTTCTCGGTATCTATCATGGCACTCTCTCTCTCTCTCTCTCTCTCTCTCTCTCTCTCTCTCTCTCTCTCTCTTTCTTTCTCCCCCTCACTCTCTCTCTCTCTCTCTCTCTCTCTCTCTCTCTCTCTCTCTCTCTCTCTCTTCCTCCCTTCGTCCTCTCTTTTCCTTCCGCGTTCTGTGACCAGGCCTGTATTTTTTACAATGAACTTGCATGGACTATACACGGGAGGGGGAGGGGGTGGAGGGGGGAAGGGGGTGATGGAGGGGTAGAGGGGGAGGGGGATGGAGGGGTGGAGGGGGGGGCAATGGAGGGGTGGAGGGGGGGGCAATGGAGGGGTGGAGGGGGGGGGGGGCAATGGAGGGGTGGAGTGGGGTTGTTTACGAGTGGATCCTAAATTTGGTGTTGGTTTTAGGCTGTCGCTCCTCTATTTCAGCTTTATTCAATTATTTGTGGTTCCTTTCTTTCGTTCTGTCTCCCCCCCTCCTCCTCCTCTTCCTTTCCCCTCCCCTTTTTTCTTATCTGTGGGGAGATTTTTTTTTTTCTTTTTTTTAAAGAAAGATCTTTCTGATTCAAATATTTTTTTTATTCATAGAAATATTGATAGTATCTAATTTCCATTATAATATATTTATGAGGTTTTTTTAATCATCATTTTAACACTTTTGTTCAATAATAATCTTACATATAATCTTGTTAATGCCTTATTTTTCATTTCATTAGCCTGATTTTATTTTCGAAAATCCGTGTTCCATATATATATATATATATATATATATATATATATATATAGTTATATATATATATATATATTAATATATTTTATAAAATATATTTTTTTTTTTTTTTTTTTTTTTTTTTTTTTTTTTTTTTTTTTTTTCCTCCTCTTTCTCTTTCTTTCTTTTTGTCTTGTTTCTTTTCTTTTCTTTCTTTCTTTCTCTTCAGTTTCTTTTTCTTTTCTTTTCTTTTCTCTTTTCTTTTCTTTTCTTTTTTTACTTCTTTATCACGACCTTTTATTAATTTCTGCCATTTCCTTCATTCGTTCCTGCTCTTAATTAATCAAAACTTCAATACGCATAACATTCCAATATAAATTAAAAGATCAAAATTAAAAGATTTATTTAAAAATTAAAAGATTTTGAGGACATATTGAACAGGAAAATAATAAATATAGATTATATCTTAACTTCATTAACATATAAGATATAAGATGGTGAATGGAGCTTATTAGATGATAATTAATAATGATAATGATGGTCTTAGTGGTAATGAAAGTAATATTAAGGTGTAGTATTAGCAGTAATAATGTTATTGTTATCATTATTATCGATGTTATCATTATTATCTGCCTTTATCGTTCTCATCCCCATTATTTTTATTAGTGATACTATTATGAGTATTGTATTATCATTATTATTAGTGTTATCATTATTATTAGTATTAGCGGTAGTATCATTATTGTTATTATTGTTATCATTGTTATTATCATCATTACTATTATCATATTTTTATCATATTTATTATCATTATTGTTGTCATTGCCATTACTGTTGTTATCATTGTTATTATTATTAGCATCGTTATTATTTTTTATATTTTTATCATCATTATCATCAATATTATTATTGCTATTGTTGTTATCATCATATTATTATTATTCATATTTCTTTTATCATCTTATCA
>NC_051394.1:53028907-53033907 GCF_015228065.2 Penaeus monodon
AAATGCGTTTATTATATATATTTCTTTACCAAATTCCGTTTTTTCTGTTTACGATTGATTATCTTTTTTTTTTTTTTTTCCTTTTTTTGGGTTTTTTTTTTTTTCTCTCTCTATCTCTTTTTTTTTTTTTTTTTTTTTACTTTTTTTTTTTTTTTTTTTTTTTTTTTTTTTTTTTTTTTTTTTTTTTTTTTTTTCTCTCTTCATCTCTCCTCTTTTCCCCTTCTCTCTCTCTCTCTCTTTCTTCTCTTCTCTTTTCTCTCTCTCTCTCGTCCCCTCTCTCTCTTCCCCTCTCTCTCTCTCTCTCTCTCTCTCTCTCTCTCCTTCTCTCTCTCTCTCTTCTCTCTCTCCTCTCTCTCTCTCTCTCTCTCTCTCTCTTCTCTCTTCTCTCTCCTCTCGTTCTCTCATTCTCTCTCTCTTTTTCCTCCCCCTCTTCTTCTCTCTTTCTTCTCTTCTCTCTCGTCTCTTCCATCTCTCTTCTTCTCATCTCGTCTCTTCTCTCTCCTCCTCTCTCTCTTTTCTCTCCTCTCGTCTCTCTCTCTTCTCCGTTCTCTCTTCTCTTTCTTCTTTCTCTTTTTCTCTCTCTCTTCTCTCTCTCTTCTCATCTCTTCTCATTCTCTCATCTCTCTCTCTCTCATCTCTCTCTCTCTCTCTCTCTCTCTCTCTCTCTCTCTTTTTCTCTCATTTCTTTTCTTCTCCCCTCCTCTCTCGTCTTTTTCCTCTCTCTTTCTCTCTTCTCTCCCCTCCTTTCTCTCCTCTCTCTCTTCCCCTTTCCTTCCCTTTCCTCTCTCATTCTCTCTCTCCTCTCTCTCTCTTTCTCTCTCTCTCTTTCTCTCTCATTCTCATTCTCTATCTCTTTCTCTCAAACTCTCTGTATTCATCTTTTCCCTGCTCTATCTTTATATATCTATCGATCTGTTTATTAGCTGTGCCTAGTTCTTTTGTCTATCAGTATATACATCTAGCTTTAGGGGAGAAAAACCCACATTGCAAAAAGTAGGTTTACTGAAAATGAGACTCCAGTTTCGAAATCCACCTGGAATCCATCTTCAGGCCTGATGGTGGAATCTAGGTGGATTTCGAAACTGGAGTCTCGTTTTTATTAAATCTAGCTTTTGCAGTGTGGGTTTTTCTACCAAAGTATCAACACGGAAGAGTGTTTTATCATTCATCTAGCTTTATCTATCTGAATAATTGTCTCCCTTAGTCTGTCTATCATTTCATATACCTTTATCTCTCTCTATCTATCTATCCATCTTTGTATCAAGTTATCCACCTTTTCTTAGCTATCTGTCTATCTATTTATCTGTTTATCTTTCTTTTCTTAGCTATCTATCTGTATATCTATCTATATATATATCCATCTATCTATCTATCTGTCTTTTTAGCTGCCAATCTGTTTGTCTATCAATTTATCTATCTACCTACCATCTCTTAGCTATCTATCTATTTGTTGACATTTTTCTGTCTATCTATCTATCTATATCTTTTTATCTAACTGCCTATCTATCCACCTCTCTCTCTATCTATCTGTCTATTTCTTTCTCTCTCTCTGTCTCTCTTCCTCTCACTCTCCGTCTCTCTCTCTCTCTCTCTCTCTCTCTCTCTCTCTCTCTCTCTCTCTTTCACTCTCTCTCTCTCTCTCTCTCTCTCTCTCTCTCTTTCTTTCTTTCTCTTTCTCTCTCTCGCTATCTATCTATCTATTTATCTATTTATCTCTCTATCTATCCATCTAAATCCTTTCCCTTCCTTTTGAAAAGAACTACAGACAGAACTTCGCATAATTCTGCCCTTATTCTGCAATAAGATTCCCCTTTGAAATAATTAATAACGTTATATCTCTAACAATATTAGCTGATCTAATAGATTTTTTTATATATAATAAGCGTGTTTTTTCTGAGGAGAGAAATGAAATCCAAAATGACGGGATTAAACGCTTTTTTTCTGTCTCTAGATAGATAGATAGATCTATATTTTTCTGTCTCTCGCTCTCTCTCTCTTTACTTCTTTCTCTTTTTCTGTTTCTCTCTCCTTCTCTCTTCGCTCTCTCTCTCCCTCTCTCTCTCTCTCTCTCTCTCTCTCTCTCTCTCTCTCTCTCTCTCTCTCTCTCTCTCTCTCTCTCTCTCTCTCTCCTTCTCCTCTCTCTCTCTCTCTCTCTCTCTCTCTCTCTCTCTTCTCTCTCTCTCTCTCTCTCTCTCTAATTCTCTCTCTCTCTCTTTCTCTCTCTCTCTCTCTCTGGTCTTCCGTTTTTTGTTTTCTTCTTTTGTCTTTCTTTTTGAAAAACTAACCTCCTGCTGCAAAATTCTTCTGAAGTTATTATAATCTCTGCGGATTTCTCTCACTAAGCCTTTTCCCATAAACTTTCGCTCGAGCCTGAAACGTTGTGGTTTCTCTCTCTCTCTCTCTCTCTCTCTCTCTCTCTCTCTCTCTCTCTCTCTCTCTCTCTCTCTCTCTCTCTCTCTCTCTCTCTCTCTCTCTCTCTCTCACTTTGCCTCCATCCTCTCTCTTTTTCTATCTATCCCTCTCTCTCTACCTATCTATCTATCCTCCCTCTCCCCCTCTCTCTCTACCTATCTATCTATCCTCCCTCCCTCTCTCTCTCTCTCTCTCTCTCTCTCTCTCTCTCTCTCTCTCTCTCTCTCCTCTCTTCTCTCTCTCTCTCTCTCTATATATTTTCTTTTAAATTTTGAACTAATTCCCTCCTCTCTTCAAACTTCCCGCCAAGGAAAAGTCTCCGTGAATAAACGCTCGAAAAAAAGAGAATGACAAAGGCTATAGGATCTTCCTGAGCATCGGTGGAAGAGGATCGGATTACACGGAGAGAATCAGAACTCAACATTTTAACTCGGCGCTTCGATCCAATGCCATTCGGGGTAGATTTATGCGTGGCATTTTTTTTTTTGGGGGGGGCGTCTATTGCGAAACTCCCACACACAACTCGAGGCCTCTTTAATGGACTTACTTTGAAAGCGAAAGTGATATACAGTGAGGGTTTTTTTTTCTCTTCTCTCTCTCTCTTCTCTCTCTCTCTCTCTCTCTCTCTCTCTCTCTCTCTCTCTCTCTCTCTCTCTCTCTCTCTCTCTCTCTCTCTCTCTCTCTCTCTCCTGTATTTCTGAACGGTCAGACGCCCACTAACCATGCCGCCGTACTGACCAGGGTAGCGTCCCCTTTGCTCGTGACCTCCGACCTTCTTGACTTCTAAGAACACCACCGCGGATCACTCCCCGAGGTCACTCTTCTCAACGCATGTCAGAGGATGACGAGATTAAGGAGGTCAACCATAGAGTGAACATGTGCAGAAAACGATTCCAAAGGCAACGAACCCCTGACAGCCTAGCCCTCCTGAGGGAAGTTGTCAGGGATACCAAGGAAACTGCCGTAAGAGTCAGGTGGGAAAAGTGGCTGGAATGGTGTGAGTCCTTTGACCACCGAACCACCCTTACAAATGCACCTCTCTCTCTCTCTCTCTCTCTCTCTCTCTCTCTCTCTCTCTCTCTCTCTCTCTCTCTCTCTCTCTCTCTCTCTCTCTCTCTCTCTCGTCTCTCTCTCTCTCTCTCTCTTTCTCTTTCTCTCTCTCACCATGACCCTCAGTCAGAGACAGACTGATGCACGAGATCTCTGCGAGACCAAGCAGCAGCAGTCTGCCTGCCGAATCTGAGGGCAGCAAACCAAGAACACCTACAACCAGGCAAACTTGCTCATATCAGAGAAAGGGCAGTCGAGCCCGATAGCTCAAATGTTATCTTTCCTTTGAGGGAACTAAGAAAAAACTACAAAAATAGTTCTCGCTCTGCCCCGGGTTCTGACGGGATCTCGTACCTCATCATCTCCCATCTCGGACTGGCAGGTGATCTTGCATCCCTGCAACTCATCGACAAGTCCTGGGAAACTTCCACTCTACCCCAGAGCTGGAAGAGGGCTACCATAGTTCCCATCCCAAAAACAAAGGAGTCAGGGAAATACCGCCCAATCTCTCTCCTCAGCTGTCTGGGCAAGACGGCCGAGAGAATGAAAAACCGACTCCAATGGAAAATGGGACCCCCACATGAACACCTCCATGGGGTCACAAGGGCCATGAGCACAGCGCACAGCATAGCCACGCTCTTAAGCACATTTAGCACTGTCAGATCTGTGGTAGTATGTCTATACCTGGAGAGGGCTTTTAAATTAGCAATCCTCTTTCTATTCAGGAGACCCTGACCCAAAAGGGAATCAGAGAAATGCTCTTGGCCTGGATAGGTGACCATTTCAGGAACAGAACAGCCAAAGTCAGATTCCAAGGTCAGTTATCACAGCACATGCCACTAGAGAAGGGAATGCCATAGGGTGGGGTCCTGAGTCCAGCCCTTTTCAACACCCTAATGTCCTGTATCCTCAACACATATCTCCCAGTGGGGTGCAAGATCATCTATGCAAAAGATCTTGCAATCATCTCCAGTGGACCACACTGCCTAAGAAGAGCCCAGCGCTGTCTGGACCTTGTATCTGAGGAGTGTTGTAGGCCAGTACTAAAGATCTCTGTTGTCAAATCAAAAGCCATGGCTCTGAGACACAACATTCAACACACAGGTCGGAGTATCCAGGGAATGGACCTAGAGTGGGTCCAGGTCTTCTAACGCTTTGGGGTAAGGATTGACCAGCCCGGTTGACCGAACCAAAGCAAGACTGTCTGTCATGAGAGCAATGACTGGGAGACACACAGGAGCTAGACATAAAGTACTAAGATCGTTCTATGGACATGCCGTCCGGCCCATTGCGGACTATGCTTCTGTCGCCCTGATTGCCGCAAAGCCAAGATTAAGATAAAAAATAGAGACAGTTCAAAATGAAGCTGCCAGGATCATTCTGGACCGTGGCAGATAGATGTCAGAAGGGAGACTCTAAGACATTGGCAGACTGGTAACAGCGACGGGATGACCACGACGCTGACAAACTGGTGTCGTCAGTGGGGCACCAAAAACTCCTCGGGGTATTTTTGCTTCTTCTTCTTTTTTTATTTTTTA
>NC_051394.1:53038907-53041407 GCF_015228065.2 Penaeus monodon
TTTTTTCTTAGTCCTTTATTTACCACCATGGCTAACTGCACAAGCTGTGGTACACTTGATGCATGGTCATAACATTATATAATGGTATTACATTTGCCTTCCCTTTTATGAAGGGAAGTGTCCTACGACAAAGGGAGCCATGACAAATCTTGGAGAATGGATAAGGTAGAAGATTTAACTCATGACGAAGTATGGAATGATGGTGGAAAGATCCACCTTGCACTGCGACGTCTTAGAGAGGATGCGCTGGGAACATACGAAGCATGCAAGAGCTAAACACGTCCATTATAACTGGAGTTCCTTGGCAGACGAGCTCAGAGTGGTTCCTGATGCGGCGACCAGCACTACAACTGCATGACATGTGTTTCTGTAGTTCTGAAAGAGCTCCAGGCGTTTCTCGGCGCAACTAACTACTATCGCAAATGTATAAGTAAATTTTGCAGATATATTGCGACCGTTAATTGACCTAAACAGAGGCTGTAAGACTAAAGATGGGAAGACGAAACTAACATGGACACAGGAAGCAAAGGATGCATTTCACACGTTGCGTACAGATATATATCTATACTATATCTGAGGATATAGTGTTAAAATTCCCAGATTTTTCCCGTCCATTGGTGTTAGTTACCGATGCAAGTAAGACAGCCATTGGGAGGGATCTCCAACAGGATAACAATGGAAGCCCTAGACCACTGTGTTCTATCAGTAGACAGTTAAAAGGTACCGAGTTGAATTATTCTACTATAGAGCGAGAGGTATTGGCGATAATGTATGGGCCAAAGATAAACAGAACATTGATTCCTGGCTTTCCAGGTTTAGTTCATTCAGACCATAGGCCACTTGTTATCTTTTTTCGAGTAGAGATGAAAATGAAAGACTAGCCAGGTGGCGTATGTCGGCAGCAGAGTTTGATATCTGCGTAGAGTACTTGCCGGCCAAGGACAGTCATGTAGCAGATGCGCTGCCGCGATCAGAGCAGCTGATCAGACGATAGACGATTTTGTCGCCGTTGCGGTTACTCGCCGACCTACTAACTCTAATGAAGGGATAAATCGGCTTGAGACTCCGAGGTCAGAAATGGTAGATGGCAGTGACAGTGACAATAGTCCACCTGAGACCATAGACACATGGGGACTAGATAGTTTACGAAATGCACAAGAGGAAGACCCACTTTGGGGTCGTGTAAAAAAAAAATGATTTACGAGGTGAAGCGATTCCTGGGAGAATCGAAAATGATCAGGTACGACCTGATGGGATGTTATATAATGTTTTCGATAAGCGTTTTAGAAAGGTCTTTCAAGTGGTGGTATCAGAATTGTATCAGAGTACAACTTTAAGGTTGAATGAAGAAATTAGTAAAGGAATATTGTTCGTCTTGCGACATATACTTGCTTTGCAAGCCAGGCAAACATATCCTCGTTCGTCTCTCAAGATATCCTGAAGTTTCAACGCCTTTTGAGCGTGTCCTTATGGATTTAGTGGGTCCGTATCCGGAATCTGAGGGTTTTCGTTATATTCTTACAGTAGTAGATGCTTTGACAGAATCCCTTGTGGCAATGTCATTAAAGTCTTCATTAGAAGTCATTAGATTCATTAGAAGTCGCGAAGGCATTTACCAACGGATTTATTTACAAAGAGGGGACTACCCGTCGAATCATTTCTGATGGGGGGGGGGGGAGTTCGTAAACAAACTATTTAAAACTTTGGCAAAAGAATATGGGATTGACAAATGTACCGTTACTCCATACCATCCAAGCTCAAATGGACAAGTGGAAAGAGTAAATGGTGCACTAAATAAGATTTTGCGTACGATGGTCTGGGACAACCCGTCAGTGCGGACTCGAATGTTCCGTGTGGCAGAGTTAGCTTACAGTACTGCTTAACACAGGATTATGGAAGACACACCTTTTTTCACGCTAAAGCATCGGGACCCTCGTTTTCCATATAACCTTTTTTCAAAGGACACAGCTCCTTGGTGAAATGGGGAAGATTGTTTACAAGAGACGAGAGTCATGAGCTCAAAGATTTTTAAAAGTTGCAAAGAATGTATTGAAGAAGATATCCACAGAAGGCCATGGGATCGACCCTGTGCCAAGCCTTCACGAATCGTGGAGGGAGACCGGGGATATCTTAAAGCTACTCTTAAGGTGGGGGGGCGAGGAAAAAGGTGCAGCCGTTATGTTCAGGGCTATACAGGCTAATAGAGAAGATCGGTGATGTTGTATTCAAAATCAAGAGACCTGCTGACGGAAAAGAAAACGTAGATAGGTTGCAATTAGAAATGTCGTTAGATAAGGCGACAGAGGAAAAAAAAATGAAGCAAAATTTTAGGACAATATTTGGAAAATTTTGGAAGATTCAGAAAATGTATAGAGCTGAGAAAAAGGGGAAAATATCGTGCATATAACTTACGTAGAATGACGCTGCTTGCGAGGGAGAGACCGGGAGGCTGACCCCGGCTCGCTCTGACCTGACCGCGGGACGTCGCTCAGGAGAGACC
>NC_051394.1:53043907-53046407 GCF_015228065.2 Penaeus monodon
GAGAGATTTATAATCGGCTGAAAGTACATCCTGATAGATTTCCCTTTTATCTCTAGATTTTGTGATTGTTTGTTTTTATTTTTGTTCATCTGTACCGTCATCTGGCTGCCTTCGACATCCTGATTGGTTCAGAGATGCGTAACGTCATCGCGGTAAGGTGATCCATGATTGGTTCACTCATCCATGACGTCACAGGGTAAACAAATTTGGAAAAGGGCGATTTGTCCCTGCGAGTCGTGACGTCATCCGCGCGAAGATGAGTGACGAGCTGATTGGTTGATCTGTCGACCTGAACACCAGCAATATTTCATGCGAGGAAGCCCATGATAGGCCGGTTTCCGCGTAGGCCTACGTTGGAGGCGGTTAAATTACGAGACCACATGGCCAATTTTCTTTATTGACGGCATATTATGTGGCTTAATAATGGGTCTGGGACTGATTTCGTACATATACTCCTTTTTTTTTTATTTACGGAACGGAGGTAGGAATGGGCGGTTCTCCTACCGAGCTGCTAATGTTATGACGTTGTAAGATGATAATTTAACACGGAATTATGGTCTGCTCTTCACCCTCCGAACATCCATTATCTTCACACATCTTTCCCTCCGTAGATTTCCACGATAATGACACGGACAACGACCGTCTCTTAGTCTTTATTGCTGTTATCATCACCGTCTCAGCTTTAGGCCAACACTGTCGCAATGCATCCTTCTTATCTCCTTCTTTTTCTCCCCGCTTATCATTTATTCGCTCTTATACGTGATTCTCCGACTAATCTCGGATATCGTCTTCGTCGATGGGAGTCGGCTTAGCTCGGCTTGGCTCGGCTTTTCCCCCAAAAAATTTTTTTTTTTTTTTTTTTTTTTTCCAATTTTTTTCCCCCCCCCCTTTTTTTTTTTCCCTTTTTTCCCCAAAAAAAAAAAAAAAAAGAGGGGAAAAAAAAAACCCCGGAAATTTTTTTTTCCCTTTTTTTAATTTTTTTTTTTTTTTTTTTTTTTTCAACCCCCCTTTTTCCCCTTTTTTTTAAAAATCCCCCCCCCGGGGGGGAATTAAGGTTTTCAATTTTTAAAAAAAAAAAAAGGGGTTTTCCCCGGGTTTAACCCCCCCCAAAAAGGGGGATTTTTTTTTAAAAACAAATTTTTTGGGGGGAAAACCCTTTGGGGGGGGCCCCGGGGGGAAAAACCCTTTTTTAAATTTTTTTTTGGGGTTTTTTTGGGTTTAAAAAATTTGGGAAAAATTTTTTTTTTTTTTTTTTAAAGGGGCCCCCCCGGGGGGGGGTTTTTAAGGTTTTAAATTTTTTAATTTTGGGGTTTTTTTCCCCCCCCCAACCCCCCCCCTCCCCCCTTTTTTCCCCCTTTTCCCCGGCCAAAATTTTTTAAAAAAAGTTTTTTTTTTTTTAAAAAGGGTTTCCCCCTTTCCCTTTTTTTCCCCTTTTTTTTTCCCCCTTAACTTTTTCCCCCTTTTGGGTTTTCCCTTTCCCGGGGGTTTTTTTTTGGGGTTTTTTGGGTTTTGGGGGTTTTTTGGGGGGGGCCCCGGTTGGGGTTTTTTGGGGGGGCCGGGGTTTTTAAAAAGGGGGAAAAAAAAAAAGGGTTTCCGGGGGGTTTGGGGGGGCCCCCCCCCCGGGGGGGGGGGGGGCCCCCCAAAAAAAAACCCCTATTTTTAAAAAAAAAAAATAAATTATATATATATTTTATATATATATATAATATATTTTTTTATAAAAAATATTTTTTAAAAAAAAAAAAAAATAATATTTATTTTAAAAAAAATATATTATATAAAAAAAATTTTTTTTTAAAAAAATTTTAAAAAAATTTAAAATTTTATATATATATTTAATTTTTTATATATAAAAAAATAAAAAAAATTTTTTTTTTTTTTTTTTTTTTATTATTAAAAAATTTTTTTTATATAATTTTTTAAAATATTAAAATATATATTTTAAAAAAAAAAATTTTATATATTTTAAAAAATTATATTTAAAATTTATTTAAATATTATATATTTTTAAAAAAATATATATATTTTTTATTTTTTTTAAAAATTTTAAAAAAATTTTTTTTTTTTTAAAAATTTTTTTTTTTATATATTTTTTTTTTTTTTTTTTTTTTTTTTAAAAATTATATTTTTTTTTTTTTTTTTTTTAAAAAAAAAAAAAAAAAATTTTTTATAAAAATTTTTTTTTTTTTTTTTTAAAATTTTTAAAAATCAAATAATTTTATAAAATTTTTATATAATTTTTATATATTTTTTTTTTATATATATTTTTAAAAAATATATTTTTTTAAAATTTTATAAATTTTTTAAAAATTTTTCCCCTTTTTTTTTTTTTTTTTTATTTTAAAAAAATATTTAATTTTTTTTTTTTTTAATTTTTTTTAAAAAAAAAATTTTTTTTTTTTTTTTTTTTTTTCCTTTTTTTTTTTTTATATTAAAAAAAATTTTTATTATATTATTTAAAATTTATTATATATTATATTTTTAAAAATTTTTTTTTTAT
>NC_051394.1:53067292-53069792 GCF_015228065.2 Penaeus monodon
TTTTAGGGATGAACTGTTATAGAAAATGGGATTTATTTGTGTGTGGGGAAGATTAACAGATAATAATGATCATGATTAGAATAAAAGTAGATTGCTATATCTTATATTATCTTATTATATCATATATCGTTAAATCTGCTCGTCATCCGCTAACCGAACGGGGAGATTGAATCCGCATGCAGACGGTTCTCGTTTTTTTATTTCTCTTTAGGGAGGAACTGCTACAGAGCTTTGTTTAGGGAGAACTATGTTTAACTGATAATAATTATAATGATTAGGATGATAGTAAAATGTTATATTTGATATTGTTATATTATAATGCATTACATTATAGTACTATGTATCATTTTTGCTCGTTGATCCGCTTACCGTACTACGCGAACGGTGTGGGATGAATCCGCATGCAGACGGTCCTCGTTTTCTGTTGTTGTTTTTTTAACTCTCGTTTTCTTTTCAGGGAGGAACTATTTTAGAAAACCGTTTTTTTCTTTGTTTTTTAGGAAGGAAGGAAGGAAGGTGATTAACTGATAAAATATAATAATATGAAAATGATAAGAATATAATGCTAAGTATTATCTTTGAAATAGATAATGGATAATGATAACAGTAATAACGTTGACGATGATAATGATACTGATAATGAAGATGATGATGTTAATCATGCTAATAATGAAAATGATCATTATATATTCTTAATATATAATTATTTCATTAATATATTATCATTATAGACATTCTCATTATCCCAAATATTACGGATTCTACCAACAGCAGTACAAGATATAAGAAAATATTTCCGAAAATCAAGGAAAAGCGTAAACAGGTGAGAAAAATAGCATTTGTAATTGGCTCATTGGGGTCTTTGTACACGTGACTGTGTAAAAAATGTATATAACAATAAAATGAAAAATAAAAATAAAAGTAAATAAATAAATTCACAGTGGGCATCGTATATATACAACAGTATATTCCATCCCCAGGAGAATGATAATGATAGTAATAATGATGATAATGATGGTACTCATGGTACTGCTAATGATAATGATAATAATAATGATAATAATAATAATAATAATAATAATAATAATAATAATAATAATAATAATAATAATAATAATAGCAATAATGATAATAATAATAATAATAATAATAATAATAACTATGATAATAGTAATAATAATAAACGTATTTTCGTGTGATTTTTAGATACCCTCAGCTATAGTTAAGAAAGAAAAATATACAGGGAAAAATAACATAAAATAATAATGATAATGATAATAATAATAATAATAAAAATGATAATAATAATAATAATAATAATAATAATAATAATAATAATAATAATAATAATAATAATAATAATAATAATAATAACAATAACAATAACAATAACAATAATAATAATAATAATAATAATAATAATAATAATAATAATAATAATAATAATGATATTAATAATAATAGTAATAATTATGATGATAATAATAATAATAATAAACGTATTTTCGTGTGATTTTTAGATACCCTCAGCTATAGTTAAGAAAGAAAAATATACAGGGAAAAATAACACAGAGTCCATAAAATAATAATGATAATGATAATAATAATAATAGCAATAACAATGATAATAATAATAGCAATAACAATAATAATAATAATAACAATAATAATAATAATAATAATAACAATAATGATAATAATAATAATAATAATAATAATAATAATAATAATAATAATAATAATAATAATAATAATAATAACAATAATAATAATAATAATAATGATATTAATAATAATAGTAATAATTATGATGATAATAATAATAATAATAAACGTATTTTCGTGTGATTTTTAGATACCCTCAGCTATAGTTAAGAAAGCAAAATATACAGGGAAAAATAACAGTCCATACAACCATACAAGCACATACAAACATACAACTAATATAAACATACAGACTTTTGCAAAATTGGAACATAACACATACAAACTTACAACACAGGCGTATTATCACATACAAACATTTAATCATAAACATAGAAACAAAAAACCACATGCAAACACATATTTACACACTTACAAACACAAACATATAATCACACATAAACGCATACAAAATGTTTAATTAATACGTCTAGTACATTTTTGTTTACACACAGAAAAACGACATTATTAAGCTCATATACAGTACACAGCAGAAGGTTCATACTAGATCGCTATAAAGATCGCAATTCGCAAATGAATGAAAATCGCTGATCTTTTTCTGTCGTTGTATGACCTCGGATCTGCCAACTGGTTATATATATATATATATATATATATATATTATATATATATATATATATATATATATTTATATATATATATATATATATATAGTATATATATATATATATATATATATATATTTATTTTTTTTTTTTTTTTTTTTTTTTTTTTTTTTTTTTTTTTTTTTCGTAATATCTGTAGATCCATTTTCCAAAAAAAAAAACCTCTGATT
>NC_051394.1:53087292-53089792 GCF_015228065.2 Penaeus monodon
ATGGGAAACACTCATCAAAGGAAATGGAATACAGACTTATCAAAGAAAATGGGAAATAGACTTATCAAAGAAAATGGGAAACATGACTTATCAAAGAAAATGGGAAACATAAACTTATCAAAGAACATGAGAAACAAGGACTGAAAGAAAATGGGAAAACATGTACTTATCAAAGAAAATAAATTTAATAAAGAAATCTAAAAACAGATAATAGTACGTAGTAGGAATAACAGCAACAGAGAATAAATAATCAGAATAATATCAAATCTGAAAATGACGATGAAAACTTGTGGAAAGGAAGTAAAAGCCATGGACGACCGAGGGCATTGGAACGCGGCATTAAGCTTTTACGATACAAATTCAATAAAACGGTCTGGTTGAATATATTTTCTGGATACATAATACAGCGAATTATATTCTGCTTGACATACATATTCAGCTCCTTCATTTGAATAACGGAATAACTTCAGATTTTATTTATTTTTTTTTTTTTCATACCGCAAATAAGTTGTTCGAATATTCAACTAAGGCTGAGGCTTTGTCTTACTGTGAGTCGGTTAGAATAATATATATATATATATATATATATATATATATATATATATATATATATATATATATATATATATACATAGGAGAGAGAGAGAGAGAGAGAGAGAGAGAGAGAGGAGAGATGTGTGTATGTATATATATATATATGTATATATATATATATATATATATATATATATATATATATATAATATATATATATATATATATATGTGTGTGTGTGTGTGTGTGTGTTATATATTATATATATAATATATTATATATATAGTAAAGCATTGCTCTTGATGCTTTCCCCGAAAAGTCTTTCGCAGGAAATAATTATAACTATACATATATATATGTTTATATCTGTATCTATCTATATATCTTTCTATATATCTATCGGTCTATTTATCTTTCTATTGATCTATTAATCTATCTCTCTATCTATCTATCTATCAAGCTATCTATCTATCTATTTACCTATCAATCTCTTTATCTCTCTCTCTCTCTCTCTCTCTCTCTCTCCTCTCTCTCTCTCTCTCTCTATATATATATATATATATATATATATATATATATATATATATATATATATATATATATATATATATATATATATGTGTGTGTGTGTGTGTGTGTGTGTGTGTGTGTGTGTGTGTGTGTGTGTGTGTGTGTGTGTGTATAAGTGTGTGTATGCATGCGTGTGTGTTCATCTACGTATTCCAAATTCTTTTCTATATTATACTCACTATTATGAATGAACGAAAACCGCCATTAATTCCCAGAACAACTTGATTATGTGATAGAATTTTCCTGTTGAATTTTTTGTTTTTTTTTATGTTACGAAAAAAATTAAACCTCGTGTTCTTTTCAGGCGTTGATTTAAAACACATGATGAGGATTATAGTAGTTTTTGATTATAGTAGATTTATTATAGTATTTTTATTGATGTTTCTATCCATTTTGGTGTGTTTGTTTGTTTGTTTGTTTTTTTTTTATCTATTTTCATACTTATTTTTTCTGCTCAGTTGTTTTTTGTGATTTTTTTTTTTTTTTTTTTTTTTTTTAATCAGATTATCGATATTATGATTTTTTATTTTTTAAGTATACATATACGTAAATATACGTGCATACAGATACACTAACATATACACACACTCATACATCAAGACACAAAGAAACACACATTATAACACACTCAGATAGATAGATAGATAGATAGATGGACAGATAGATAAATGGATAGATAGATAATTGGACAGATAGATGAATGGATAGATAGATGAACAGATAGATAAATGGATAAATAGATAGATGGACAGATAAATAAATGGATAGATAGACAGATAGATAGACAAAGAGACAGACAGACAGATCGAGATATAGACAGACGTATAGAAACTAATTAACAACTTCCTATTCCTTCTCCCTTCCCCCCTCCCCCCTCTCCCCCCTCCCCTCCCCCCGCTGCACATTCGCTACTTACCCTCCCCTTCCTTCCTCCCCCCCTCTCTCTCCCCCTCTCCCCCCCACTATCCATTTATTCCCCTCCTTATCCTTTTCCTTCCTCCCTCCCCCACCCCCTCTAACACCCACCCACCCCTCTAGCTCCCACCCCCTCTAACACCCCTCCCCTCTAACCCCTCTTCCCCCTCCCCCCTCTAACCCTCCCCTCCCCCTCCCCCTTTTAACCTCCCCTCCCCCTCCCTCCTCTAACCCCCCCTTCCCCCTCCCTCCTCTAACCCCCACCCCCCCCCCAACCCCCATAGGCCGCGGGTCAACTCCCTTTCTATGGGAAGTTGCAAGAGAAACGATGGATTCTCATGCAATGCCGTTGCAGGGGAGGGGGGAGGGAGGGAGAGGGGGGAGGGGGGATGGAAGGAGGGGGAGGGGAGGGGGAGGAGGGAGGGAGGAGGGGAGAGGGGAAGGGGGGGAGAGAAGGAGGTGTATAGTAGTAAAATTGGTG
>NC_051394.1:53107292-53109792 GCF_015228065.2 Penaeus monodon
GCTCGTCCGGATGGCCTGAGTGGGTGGGGGGGAAGGGAGGGGGGAAGGGGGGAGGGGGGAGCTGATGGTGCGCGACAAATACAGTATATTGGAAAATCCTTTGATGTGTTTCTCTCTCTCTCACTCTCTTTCTCTCTCTCTCTCTCTCTCTTTCTCTCTCTCTCCTCTCTCTCTCTTTCTCCCCTCTCTTCCTCTCTCTTTCTCCCCTTTTTTCTCTCCTCTCTCTCCTCTCTCTCTCTCTCCCTCTCTCTCTCTCTCTCTTCTCCCTCTCTCTTATTTGCCTTTCCTCACCTCTCTTGTCTGAAATACCGTTGGTTTGATCTCTCGTCCTCGTCGAAAGTTTCCCCTCGCATGATAACAACGAGTGTAAGGTATCAACATCAAAATTGCAGTAGAAGTGGGTTTTTTTTCGTTTTACGTTATTTGTTGTTGTTATTGCTATTTTACTTTTTTTTTTTTTTTTTTTTTTTTTTTTTCTGTTTTTGTTTCAGTGTTAGAGAAAGTGTAATATGACGGTATTTCATGAGTCTGTTTTACATCTTTTTTTTTTTTTTTCTCTCTCTCTCTCTTTCTTTTTTTTTTTGTTTTATGTATCGAGTTTTATATTCTCTCTCTCTCTCTCTCTCTCTTGTTCCTCTCCCTCTCTCTTCACTTCTCTTCTCTTCTTTTCTCTTCTCTCCCTCTCCTCTCTCTCTCCTCCTCTCTCTCTCTCCCCTCCTCTCCCTCTCTTCTCCTCCCTCTCGCTCTCTCTTCTCTTCTCCTTTCCTTCCCCCTCATCCTCTCTTCCTTCTTTTCCTCCCTTTTCACCCTTTCACCCCTATTCCTTCCTTCTCCTCCTTTATCCTCCATTTACATCATCCTCCCCTCTCTCCTCTCCTTCCTCCTTCCTCCAGTCCCTTCTCCATCCCCTCATTTCCCTTCGTTCTCTCCTTTCTTCGTCTCCTTCCTCCTTCTCCTCTCTTCCTACTTCTTTCTCCCCTCTTTCTCCTTCCTTCTCTCTTTCTCCCTCCTTCTCCTCTCTTCTTCCTCCTTCTCCACTCTTTCTTCCTCCTTCTCTTCTCTCCTATCTTTCTTTCTCCTTCTCTTCTCTTCCTCCTTCTTTCTCCTATCTTTCTTTCTCCTTCTCTTCTCTTCCTCCTTCTTTCTCCTCTCTTTCTTTCTCCTTCCTTCTCTCTTTCTCCTTCTTTCTCCTATCTTTCTTTCTCCTTCCTTCTCTCTTTCTCCTTCTTTCTCCTATCTTTCTTTCTCCTTCCTTCTCTCTTTCTCCCTTCCTTCCATCTTATTCCACATCATAAAAAAAAACATCATCACTCCTTGCAACATGAATAAAATGCACATGAATCTCTCTGCACAATTTGCAACATAAACCAAAAGAGATAAATCTAATTACTTTTAACTTACATAATTACCCTTAAATTTAAATAGATAAATTTTAGAAATTATTATAGAAAAATTTTGAAAACCCGGGCTCGAAAAAATAACTCTTTTCGATTCAGTGAAAAGGAAATAAAGGGAGGGGGTGTTGTCAGCTGTGAATGTTTGCAGTTTCCTCTTTTCATCGGGAATTTCATCATTTTTCTTTTTCTTTGTTTTGCGTGAATTTCATCGTTTTTCGTCTTTTTTTCTTTTTTTTGCGTGAATTTCATCGTTTTTCGTTTTTTTTTCTTTTTTTTGCGTGAATTTCATCGTTTTTCGTTTTTTTTTTTTTTTTTTTTTTTCATGAATTTTATTGTTTTTCGTCTTTTTTTGCGTGAATTTTTATTGTTTTTTGTCTTTTTTTCATTAATTTCATCTTTTTTTTTTCTTTTTTTCTTGAATTTCATCATTTTTCGCGAATTTCATAATTTTTCGTCTTTTTTCATGAATTTCATAAATTTTCGTCCTGTTCAATGTTGCTTTATATTTATTTTATTCTATTATAATATTTTCTGAAATATTTTCTTTGATTTATTATCAATTACATAATTATCAAGTTTCTGTGTTTTATTATTATTATTTTTTTTTTAAGAAAGAAAAATCATTAATTGAATTAGTAATTGCAATAGAGGTCAATGTTATTTTAATTTTGTTTATTTCGGAGCATAATAAATACATTTAGAAATATTTACCAATTCACTTTTTTAAAAAAATATTTTTTAAAATTCGCTGAAAAAAAAATTGCAATTTTTCTTCTTCTTCTTCTTCTTATAAAGCGAGAAGGCAAGTAATTTATTTGCTTTTATTATTGATAATCACGGTTGTGCACGTAAAAAGAAAAATGTATAATTATTCTCTCTATCTGTCTATCTTTTATTTTTCCTTTTTTATTTTCCTTTTTTCATTAAATGAGTGTGAAATGAAAAATAAAATATGAATGAGTTACCCATATTTGCATTTTCGTTTTCTTTTATTAATGTTTACCGCTTTGTTTTCTTTGAATATTTAGGGCAAACTATGCTATCTTCCCATGTTATGCAATAATGATATAAACAGAATTACGAGAGTATGTGGAAGAATTGAT
>NC_051394.1:53114792-53117292 GCF_015228065.2 Penaeus monodon
CACAGACAACAACACACAGATATATATATATATATATATATATATATATATATATATATATATATATATATATATATATAATACTAATATTTGTGTAATTGCGATACGTACACATGTTTTGTTGTATTGTTTGTTTCCTAAATATAGAACATCCAGAGCAGAGAGCTTAAACAAGTACGTATGAAAAACATATTATGATATTATTTTTTTTATTTTATAATACTACAAGCCTAAACTTGCATCCAAGGCCATATTTCCATTACTTTTGTTCGCGAAACTGCCGAATGTCTTGAAAGTTTTTCTATAACTTTCCTGACCTTTTTTTTTTACTCCCTCTTCTCGTATCTTTCCCTAGCTCACACCTAGCTATAATCCGCATAGTGTGTCGCCGAATCAATTAAGATAACTCACTCGGCATTTCTCTTTTTTTTCATCATCTAATCTCTTGGGTTTCATACTCCATTATTTTGGGAGTTAATAAATAATTCGCGTTAAGTTGCCAAAGAAAGCTAAAAATTGGGGGGGGTTATGCGATATTTTGGGGTTTAATAAGATCAAGTTCTTAGCGAAACAAAAGAAGCGGAAGATGGCGCTTGAGTGTGCTTTGGCGGGAAAACCTGCTTTGTTAATCCTATTTGTTTCAATCCTTTGTTTCCTATGTGTTTGAATTCCATATTTAGGATTCAGAAAATGCGATTACATATATTTTCCCTTTCTTCTTCTTCTTCTTCTTCTTCTCCTTCTTTTTTTTTTCTTCTTCTTCTTCTTCTTCTTTTTCTTTTTTAAGAAAGTATTACCGTCTATAATGAGGAAATAAATGTTGCTTGTTAATTCTATATATTTGCATGTACAGGATTATTATTTCTGATATAAATATGATTCAGGTTATTAGATTATGGAGAAACGTAATTAATTACTGGTTCATTGATTAACAGAATAAGAAATAAAATAAAAAATAATAAGCATAGTGATGTCTGTTCATAAGCATAAGCAAATTTGTTTATCTTTAATATATTACTCACACAGACGCATAAATACACGCACAGACGCACGCGCGCGCACACACACACACACACAGATACACACACACACACACACACACACACACACACACACACACGCACACACACACACACACACACCCACCGCACACACACACACACACACACACACACACACACACACGGTAGACAGATAGATGGATAGACACGCACACAAAAACGCACGCATGAATATAGATAGATAGATAAATAGATAGATAGATAGATAGGTAGGTATGTAGAGAGAAGGATAGATAGATGGGTAGATCGATAGACAGATGAATAAACAGAGAGATAAATAGCCAGATAGAGATAGATAGGTAGGTAAGTAGATAGAATAAAGATTTGAAAGATACCCAGGTCCAGGTCCTGCAGTGGAATGATAATGATGTATAGATAGATAGATAGATAGATAGATAGATAGATAGATAGATAGATAGATAGATAGATAGATAGATAGATAGATAGATAGATAGATAGACAAATAGATAGGTAGATTAGATAGATAGATAGATAGACAGACAACTAGATAGATATAGATAAACACAGATGTAAATAGACAAGTTACTATTCTTTTTGTGCATACATTTATTACAAACTTTGACCGGATTAACAAAATATATTACGTGTTACATCCTGCAGTAGTGGTGATGATAATATTAATGATAACAGTTATAGTAGGACTAATACTTATCATAAGAAGCAGAATTTAGATATATCTTGTCTACACACACACACACACACACACACACACACACACACACACACACACACACACACACACACACACACACACACACACATCACATACATATATATATATATATATATATATATATATAGATATATATATAATATATAACATACATAATATATATATATATATATATATATATATATAATATATATATATATATATATATATATATATATATATATTGATTTCTTTTTTCCAACTTTTTTTGTGATTCCTCCCTCTCTCTCTCTCTCTCTCTCCTTTCTCCTTTTCCTATATTTCTTTCCCTCCCTGTTTGTCTCCCCCTCCCCCTCCCTTCCCCCCCTCCCCCTCTTCCCATTTTTAATTCATCCATATACCCTTTCCTATCCCCCCTCCCTACCCCTCCCCACCCCTCCCCACCCCTCCTCTTACCTCAAACCCCCCCCCACCCTCCTCCCCTCTTATCCCCCCCCCCTTCCTCCTGTGACCAAGGGGACAATACCTTTACTCTGACCTCCTGTAACCTTGCCTTCAACCGGTCGCTTTTTATACCCGAGGCGTGGGAACGTGGCCCGTGACCCTGTGTGACCTCGCTTCTTGTTTTAACCTTTCCTCTTGGTCACTCTTCACGCCGCCTCTTACAAAATTCCTTATTTTCGTTCTTTTGCTCCATTTCTTTTTCGTTTTTTCGGGATTTTTTTTTCTCTCTCTTCTTCTTCTTCTTTTTCTTCTGTTTCTTCTT
>NC_051394.1:53124792-53137292 GCF_015228065.2 Penaeus monodon
TATAACGTCTATTAGTCTTGTGGTTTTATTACGGTGTGTTATTCAGCTGATCGTACTGGATTCTGCAATTCGTTCTTTCTTGGTCTGTTAAATGAAAAGAAAAGAAAAGAAAATCTTATAATATAATCTTATATAATCTTATTCACAGGTTCACTCGCAACATCAGTATTATATTTGATATTATTTTCTAAAGTAGGTAATTTGGCCAACGATTCAGCAGCATCATACAACTTTAAAGCTTATAATTTTAATAGTATTAATTTTATTGGTAATAATTTTTAACAGTAAAAGAATTGACTGTAATGATTTTAACAGTAATAATTTTAAAAGTAGTCATTTTAACATAAATCATATCAACGCTAATAATATCAACAGTAATCCCCCTGAGATTCTATTTAACCGATACCTATCCATAAGAAAAAAAATCTACTATCAGCTTTATGCGAATTTAGAGCTTGTATTGAGGAAAGAAAGAAAATGTCTTTTAAAAATAGTATCGTGTCATGCAGGTTCTGTTGGTTTGAGGGCACCAAGCACTGCAAGCGACTTTGCCTGGAGTGTGCATGCCTAGTTATCGAGTGGAAATCCCAGCTGATAGTGCATGAGAGAAGAGAAAATGAAGAAAATGGATAAAAGGACGAGAGAATTGGTACAATGGGAAAGAAAACGGGAGAGAAACAGAAAGAAAACGGGAGAGAAACAGAAAGAAAACGGGAGAGTATCAGAAAGAAAACGGGAGATCAAAGAAAATGGGAGAGAAACAGAAAGAAAACGGGAGATCAAAGAAAATGGGAGAGAAACAGAAAGAAAACGGGAGAAATAAAGAAAATGGGAGAGGAACAGAAAGAAAACGGGAGAAAAACAGAATGAAAACGGGAAGGAAAACACACGTGTAGAATAAAATAGAAAAAGACGAAGGAAAAGAAAATATACGAAAAAAGAAAAAGAATAGAATAAAGAGGAATACATGAAGAGAAATAGAAACGGATAAGATAAAAGAGATTGAAAAGAAAAAAAGGGAAAAATAAAAGCATAATGGAAAGAGAAATAGAAAAGAAAATTATGAAAAAAATAATGATGAGAAAATCCCATAAATTGAACAAATAAAGAGAGATAAACAAATGAATGTAAATAACAAAAAAGCAAGAAAGAAAAAAAAAGAAAAAGAAAAAGAATTTAAGTCAGAGAGAATAAATTTATAGACGAATCGAAATAGGGAAAGAGAGAGAGAGAGAGAGAGAACCTGAAAAAAAATAAAAAAGAAGAAAATCAAAGCATAAAATTCTCTCAGAATAAACCAACCAACTCAATCAAAAACAAAAAAACAAAATTAATTCCTTCCCCCCCCCCCCCCTGTTTCAACTTTCTCCCTCGGCCTACGAACGGAAACGCCTTGTTCACCAACAGCCTCGCCATAATCAAAAAAAGAAAAAAAATTATTATGACCAACAGGATATCCACCCCCCCCCAAAAAAATAATAAATTCAATCAATTTCATAATCAAAAAACAGAAAAAAAATAATTATGACCAACAGGATATCCACCAAAAAATAAAATTAAATAAAACAAAGATTCCCCTAAACTATCTCGGGAGACACCAATAGCCACTAGTTTACCTGCAGTTCACGCACCAGTGATTTCCACCTGTTACGATTTTTTTTTGGGGGGAGGGAGGGAGAAAGGGAGGGGTGTGGGAGGGAGGGAGGGAGGGGGGAGAGGGCACGAGACGACCCGCAGGTAACTGTTAGGTGAGTGAGGTCACGGGGAGGTCATCGACCGCGTCTCAGGTCACTTCGGTGTCGAATTTTGCGTCACGAACGGCAAACAGGGGTGTCGACTGAGGAAAGGGAGGGAGGGAAGGGAGGAAGGGAGGGGGAGAGGGAGGAAGGGAGGGAGCGAGGGAGGGAAGGAGGGTGAAATAGAAAGGGGGAGAGAAGAAAGAGGCAGAGGGGAGGAGGGAAGAAGGAGGAGGAAGAGAGGAAAGAGACAGTGGGGGAATAGCGAGTGGGAGTGAAGAAAGAGAGAGAGATAGTTAAAAATGAGAAAAAAAGGAGAAAGAGAAAGGGAGAAGCAGGGAAGAAGGTGAGTAAGTAAGAAAGAGAGAGAGAGAGAGAAAAAAAAAGGAATTAAGAACGTCAGAACTGCGATTTATAGATGATCACAAAATGAGTAAAACGCTTCACGTTGCAAATAAAATGAAAAAGAAGAAATATGAAGGAAATAAAGAAAATAATGGACATAGATACATTTGGACAAACATGAAAAATAATAAAAAAAACACTCAATTCTCTTCCTTTCCTTTCCTCTTTCTCTTCTTCTTCCTCTTTCTCTTCCTCTTCCTCTTTCTCAAAACATGACAGACGGAAAAACAACCTGACAGAACCGAAAATAAATAAAAGAAAAAGAATTTCGGAAAAACAAGACAGATGAATGATAGATATAAATACTTGCCAATAATGAACAAAGAAAGGAGGGAAGGAGGGGGAGAGGGAGAGGGAAAGAAATAGGGGAAAGAGGAGATAGGGAGAACGTAAGATGAGAATCGATGCGAGGCGTTACGAATGAGGGAGGGAGAGAGAGGACGAGAATAACTTGAAAGAGGAGAAAGCGTAAAGAGATAACGAGAGGGGCGGGACTGAGTGCATAAATATGACAATTGTGGGAAAATATGACGAGACTCGAGAAGGAGAAGGAAAATATAACGAGACTCAAGAAAGAAAAAGGGAAATATTTCCAGACTCGAGATGGAGAAGGAAAATATAACCAGGATCGAGAAAGAAAAGGGAAAAAAATATAACAAGAATCGAGATGGAAAAGGGAAAAATATAACAAGGCTCGAGAAAGAAAAAGGAAAATATTTCCAGACTCGAGATGCAAAAAGGAAAAAATATTTCCAGACTCGAAAAAGCTTCCTTAATAAAACAGCAATACTGATATCATCTTCTCCCCCAATGATTCCCCCTCCCTCTGCATACGTTAGGAAAAGTTACGATCTCGCAAACTTTGAGAAGATAAGTAGCTGCTCTGTTCTCCGATAAAGCTGTGCCGAAAATAGGACAGGAGGAAAGAATGAGGAAAATGAAGAGCGAAAATATAGATTATAGAGTGAGTGGAATAATTCCTCATGAGTTATGGATGGTTGTTATGAAAGAGGATGATACATGTAAAAATAGAAATTCGTAAGATTGGTGTGGTGATGTGATGTAGAAGCTGTTATATAAACAAGGTGATATGCAGTTGAAGAAATACACATACACACACATAAAACGCACAAATACACACACACGCGCGCGTACACATACACACACATACACGAACAAACACACAATCACAACCACAAACACAAACACACACACAAACACACACACACACACACACACACACACACACACACACACACACACACACACACACATACAAACAAAAACACACACATGGAAACCGAGCAAGAACATCACGGAGGGTGGGTGGTCTTAATAGCCTATGGTGACATATAGAGTCCGAATTACTTGCGGTCCAAAAATTACACAAAAAGACAAAGGGACGAGGGAGGAGAAAGAGGAGGGGGAGAGGGAGGGAAAGGGGAGGGAGGGGGGTTAATGGAGGAGAAAGAGGAGGGGGGAGGGAGAGAAAGGGGAGGGAGGGGGAGGTTAAGGGAGGAGGGGGAGAGGGAGGGAAAGGGGAGGGAGGGGGAGGTTAAGGGAGGAGAGGAGGAGAGGGGAGAGGGAGGGAAAGGGGAGGGGGGGGGGTTAAGGGAGGGAAATAGAAACGGATAAATAAAAAGGGTTGAAAAAAAAAAAAAGGGAAAAAAAAAAGCATAAGGAAAAAGAAAAAGAAAAAAAATTATGAAAAAAAATAAAGATGAGAAAATCCCTAATTAACCAAATTAAAAAGAGATAAACCAAAAGAAATTTAAAAAAAAAGCAAGAAAGAAAAAAAAAGAAAAGAAAAAGAAATTTTAAATCAGAAAAGAATAAATTTTAGACGAATCGAATGCAAGGAGAGAGAGAGAGGAAAATTTAAAAAAAAAAAAAAAGAAAAAAACAAAACATAAAATTTTCTCAGAATAAAACCCCAACTCAATCCCAAAAAAAAAAACCCAAAATTTAATTCCTTCCCCCCCCCCCCCCCTTTCAAATTTCTCCCCCGGCCCCGAACGGAAACCCTTGTTCCCAAACAGCCTCCGCCATAATCAAAAAAAAAAAAAAAATTATTATGACCAAAATATATCCACCCCCCAAAAAAAAAAATAAATTCAATCAATTTCATAATCAAAAAACGAAAAAAAATAATTATTACCCCAAAAAGATATCCACCAAAAAATAAAATTAAAAAAACAAAAATTTCCCCCAACTTCTCGGGAGACACCAATACCCTAGTTTACCTGCATTTTTACCACCAGTGATTTCCAAC
Source organism: Penaeus monodon (assembly GCF_015228065.2). NCBI lineage: Eukaryota > Metazoa > Arthropoda > Malacostraca > Decapoda > Penaeidae > Penaeus > Penaeus monodon. The sequence continues at coordinate 53,129,206 of NC_051394.1, forward strand.
CTGTTACGATTTTTTTTTTGGGGGGGGGGAGGGAGAAAGGGAGGGTTTTGGGGAGGGGGGGAAAGGGGGGGGGGAGAGGGCACGAGACGACCCCCCAGGGAAATGTTAGGTGGTTTAGGTCAGGGAGGTCTCGACCCCGTCCCCAGGTCCCCTTGTCGGCGTCGAATTTTCGTCACAACGGGGAAACGGGGTTCGGGCGAGGAAAGGGGGGAAAAGGGGGGAAGGGGGGGGGGAAAAAGGGAGGAAAGGGAAGGGGGCGAGGGGGGGGAAAGGGGGGGTGAAAAAAAAGGGGGGGAGAAGAAAGGGGGGCAGAGGAAAGGGGGAAAAAAGGAGGAGGAAAGGGGAAAAAGACAGTGGGGGGAAAAGCGAGTGGGTTTAAAAAAGAGAGAGGTGGGTTAAAAAAAGAAAAAAGGGGGAAGAGAAAGGGAGAAGCGGAAAAAGGTGATAAATAAAAAAAAAGAGAGAGAGAGAGAGAAAAGGAAATTTAAAAACTAGAACTGTGGGTTTTTTTAGATTTCACAAAAAAGATAAAAGCTTCCCCGTTTTCAAATAAAAGAAAAAAAAAAAATAAAGAAGGAAATAAAGAAAAAAAAGGAAAAATCCCTTTGGACTAACATGACAACCCGAAAAAAAATAAAAAAAAAAAACCCAATTCTCTTCCCTTCCTCTTCCTCTTTCTCTTCTTCTTCCTCTTTCTCTTCCTCTTCCCCCTTTCCAAACAATGGCAACGGGAAAAAAAACCTGACAGAACCCAAAATAAAAAAGAAAAAAAATTTTCGGAAAAACAAGACAATAATGTATTAAAATACTTGCCAAAAAAAAAAAAAAAAAAATAAACAAAGAAAAAAGGGAAGGAGGGGGGAGGGAGGGGAAAAAAATAGGGGAAAGAGGAGGGTAGGGGGAACGTAAGATAAAAACGATTTTGAGGCGTTACGATGGGAGGGGGAAAAAGGGAAAGAAAAACTTGAAAGAGGAAAAGGTAAAGAATAACGAAGGGGCGGGACTGAGTGATAAAAATGACAATTGTGGGAAAATAAAACCCAGAATCGAGAAAGGGGAAGGGAAAAAATTTTTGAGCTCAAGAAAGAAAAAAGGAAAATATTTCCAACTCGAGATTGGAAAGGAAAATTAAACCCCCGGTCGAGAAAAAAAAGGGGAAAAAAAATAACAAGAATCGAGATGGGAAAAAAGGGAAATTTCCCGGCCCCAGAACAAAAGGGGGAAATTATTTTCCCGCCCCGAGAAGGAAAAAAGAAAAAATATAACAAGAAACGAGATGGAAAAAGGAAAAAAAACAAGGCTCGAAACAAAGGGGAAAAAATAACCGAAATCCCAAAAAAGAAAAAGGGAAAAAAAATAAAAAGAACGAGAAAGAAAAGGAAAATGTAAAAAGACTTCCCAGAAAGAAAAAGGGAAAAAATTTTCCAGACTCGAAACAAACTTCCTCAATTAAAAAAGCAAAACTGATATCATCTTTTCCCCCAGTAAAACCCCCTCCCTCCCCATACCCTTGGAAAAATTTGGGTTTGCAAACTTTGGAAGATAATTTGTGCTCTGTTCCCGATAAAGCTTGGCCCAAAATAAGGGCAGGAGAAAAAATGAGGAAAAAGAAGAGCGAAAATAGAATTTTTAGGGGTGGGGTGAATAAATTCCTATGAGTTTTTGGGGTGGTTTTTATAAAAGGATGATCATGTAAAAAAAGAAATTCCCTAAAATTGGTTTGGGGATGTGATTTAAAAGCGTTATATAAACAAGGTGATTTCTTGAAGAAATACCATACACCCATACACCAACAAAAACCAATCAAACCCAAACAAAACACACAAAAACCCAAAAACACACACACCACACCCCAAATACAAAAACCCCCCGAACAAAAACACCCCACAAACCCCAAAAAAATAAAAAACAACAAACCCCACACACACACACACACAAAACACACACACACACCACACACACAAAAAAAAAAAAAACCACACATGGAAAACCCAGCAAGAAAATCACGGGGGTGGGTTGGGCTTAAAACCATTTTGACATATAAGTCCCAATTTCTTGCGGGCCAAAAATTACACAAAAAGACCCAAAGGCGGGGGGAGGAGAAATAGGAAGGGGAAGGGGGGGAAATGGGGTTTATTTGGGGTTAATTGGGGGGAAAAGGTGGGGAGGGGGAAGAAAGGGGGGAGTGGGAGGTTAAAGGGGGAGGGGGAAGGGGGGTAAAGTGGGGGGAGGGAGTTTAAGGGGGGGAAAAAAGGGGGAGTAGGGGAAGGGAAGGAGAGGGAAGAGGAAAGAGAGGAAAGAAGAGGGGAGGGGGAAAGGGGATGAAGAGAAAAGTTAGAGAAGAGAAAGGGGGAAGAAGAAGTAGGAGAAGAGGGAAGAGTAAAGTTAGGGAATAGAAAAAAAAGGAAAAAAGGGGGGAGTAGAGAGGGGGGGTGGGGAGGGGGGGGGTAATAAGGGGGGGCTCCCTGTAACGGGGAAAGGTATTTTTTTTTATGTTTGGTCCGGGTTTTTTTTTCTTATCTATTTTTGCTGATATAAAAGCCTTTGGGTCTTTTGGGGTCTGTATAATCAAACCCCCGGGTATTTTTTTTTTTTTTTTTTTTCATCATATTTTTTTTTTTTTTTTTATTGTTTTTATTTGTTAGAAAATCCCGCTCTCTCTCTCTCTTCTCTCTTTCTCTCCCCTCCTTCTCCCCTCTCTCTCTCTCTCCTCCGCTTTTCCTTCTCCTCCTCTCTCTTCCCCTCTTCCTCTCTCTCCCCCTTTTCTCTCTTCCTCTCCCCCCCTCTCTCTCTCTCCTCTCTCTTCTCTCTCTCTCTCTCTCTCTCTCTCTCTCTCTCTCTCCTTAACACATAAACTTTGCCTTTTTTTTGTCATTTCATATACTCTCGTCTCTCAGTCTAACTGCGAAAATAAACGCTTTTTTTTGTACCGTAAGGATATTTAATACATATGATACTCAAAGATACCGTTTTCCATCAACATGACATTTTGAACAGTGGACAACGTAAGACTTTTTGATGTCAAGTAAACATTTTAGTCGAAAAGACTATACGCAAATATTCAAATATTTTTAATGAAACTGTTTTTTCCTGCTCCGGCAAAAAGGGAATTTTGGGAAAATTATTTTTTTTATTTATTTTTTTAAACAGGGGGGGAAAAAAACACAAAAAAACGGGGAAATTTTTTAAATTACTGTTTTTCCCCGGGCATTTTTTTTTTTTTTTTTTCCCTTTTTTTTTTTTTTTTTATTTGTTCATCTCGAAATCTGCAACTTGAAAAGAAGTATTTATCAGTTTGTCATAGGAGGAATAATATAATTTAAAAAAATTTAAAATGAGATTAAAAAAAAAGGAAGTATAAGTTAATAGCAGAAGTGTCATACGGATAAGCGAATCGGAATCGGTTTTCCTTTGTTTATACATGACAAAAGGCGACTCGATCCCCTTTCGACCTACATGCGGGGGAAAAGGGGGGGGAAAGTGTTTTTTCGTATTTTTGCGAACGGGGGTTTTGTTTTTTTCCCTAACTCGCGCGCTCCCATTGGCTACGAGCTCTTGGCCAATTGTGTAAGAGGATTTTTTTTCCAGCGGCGAAAAAGAAGAATAAGAAAAAGGGGGGAGAAAAAAAAAATATGCGCGGATCGATATATGGACAAAAGGGGCGGAATGCCGGTCGTTTCCGCCTATATATTTTCTCTTTCTTTCTTTCTTTCTTCTCTTTATTTTTCTTCTCCGGTTGGCATGGGAGGGGAGGCCAAAGGTAATCGATATCCCTCCATCTGTTACGTTGTTTTTTCGTAAGATCCAGTTTGACGTAACGAGCGGGAGGGTCATTGTGTTGATCGAAATTGTCGTCTGTTTGAAATTTTCTTATCTGCTCTCTCTCTCTCCCCTCTCCTCTCTCTCTCTCTCCCCTCCCCTCTTTCCCCTCTCTCTTTTCTCTCTCTCTCCCCCCTCTCTCTCATTCTCCCTCTCTCTCTCTTCCCTTCTCTCTCTCATTCTACCTCTCTCTCTCTTTTTCTCTCTTTTCTCTTTGTGTCTCTCTCTCTCTCTCTCTCTTCTCTCCTCTCCCCTCTCCTCTTTTCCCCCATATCCTTTTTCTCTCTCTCTCTCTCGTTTCTCTCTCTCTCCCCTCTCCTCTTCTCTCTCTCCCTCTTTCTCTCTCTCCCTCTCCTCATTTTTCCCTCTCTCTCGTCATTTCTCTCTCTCTCTCTCTTCCTCTCTTCTCCCCCTCCTCCTTTTAAACTCTCTCTCACCCCCCCCTCCTCTTTTTCTCCCTCCCCTTTTCTCTCTCTCTTTCTCTCTCTCATCCTCTCTCTCTCTTTCTCCCCTCTCCCTTCCCCTCTCCCCTCTCTTTCTCTCTCCCCCTCTCGCTCTCTCTCTCTCTCTCTCCCCCTCTCTCTCTTTTCTCTCTCTCCCCTCTCTCTCCTCTCTCTTCTCTCTCCTCTCCCCCTTTTTTCCTCTCCCCTCCCCTCTCTCTTTTTCCTTTCTCTCTCCCTCTCCCTCTCTCCTCTCCCCTCTCTCTCTCCCTCCTCCCCTCTCTCTCTTTTCTTTTCCCCTCCCCCCCCCTCTCCCCCTTCTCTCTCATTCTTTTTACTCTCCCCCTCTTCTCTTTATCTTTCTCTTTTTCTCTCTCTCTCTCCCTCTCTCTCTCCTTTTCTCTCTCTTCCCCTCCTCTCCCCCCCCTCTCTCTTCTCTCTCTCTCTCTCTCTCTCTCTCTCCCCCTCCCCTTCTCTCTCCCCTCCCCCTCTTTTTTCTCTCTCTCTTTTCCCTCTCTCTCTCTCCCCTTTTTCTCTCTCTCTCTCTCTCTCTCCCTTTTCCCCGCTTTTCTCCTCTCTCTCTCTCTCCCCTTTTCTCTCTTTTCTTCTCTCTTCTTCCCCCTTTTTCTCTCCTTCTCTCTCTTCCTCCCTCTCTCCCTCTTTCTCTCTCTCCTCTCCCCTCTCTCCTCTTTCCCCTCTCTCTCTCCTCTCTCTCTCTCTCTCTCCCCTTTTCTCTTCCCCTCCTCTCTCCCCCCTCTCTCCTCTCTCTTTTCTCTCTCTCTATCTCTCATTCTCTCTCTCTCCTCTCTCTCTCTCTCTTTTTTCCTCTCTCTCTCTCTCTCTCTCCTTTTTTCTCTTTTCTCTCTCTCTCTCCCCTCCCTTTTTCTCTCTCTCTTTTCTCTCTCCCCTCTCTCTCTCCTCCTTTTTTCCCCTCCTCTCCTTTTCTCTCTCCTCTTTTCTCACTCTCTCTTCTCTCTCCCCTCCTCTTTCTTTCCTCTCTCTCTTTTTCCTCTCCTCCTCTCCCCTTCTCCCCCTCTCTTCTCCCTCCTCTTTCCCTCTTCCCCCTTCTTTCTCTCTCTCTCTCTCTTCATACGTAGGTATCCATATATAATGTAATAAATAATAACAAAGTAAAAGATTGAATATTATTTCGATTCCTATTTTACGAGTTGCCTAAATATCCAGATATTTTGTTACGAAATGATATAAAAATATAAAATTTATAATATATATTATATATATATATTATATATTATATAAATATATATATATATTATATATATTATGTAGGGGTAATATATATTATATATATATATATATTTTATAAATATATATAATATATATAAAATTTTAATTTAAATAATTTTATATATTATATTATATTATAATATATTCTTTATTATCATTTCGTTACAAAATATCTGGATATTTAGGCAACTCGTAAAATAGGAATCGAAATTTTTTTAATCTTTTATTTTGTTATTATTTATTATTTTTATTTTGGGGATACATATTATGTATGTTTTTGCGCTTTGCGGAATTTTTCCTGCGCCCCGTATATGAAAAAATATGCGCGCTTTGTGTATTATATATGTACTTTTGTGACAGACTATGCCTGAAACGTGTGGGTTACTGTTAAAACGCGTGTTACCTCTGAAACTTTGGGCCCCGGGTGTGACCACCGCTTGCGTTTTTTTAAATTGACTGTGTGCGGTGCTAAAGTATGTGTGGTACGTATGTGTGTGACTTGAATGTACGTGTCCGTGTGTTGCATATACGCGTGTATTCATCGCATGTCCGTGTGCATTCATCGCATGTACGTGTGTCTACATGATGCATGTAGATGTGCTGTTGTTGAATGTACGTGTACGCGTACGTGATCCATGTACATAATTCCACGGCAGCTGGCCCAACGAGCGCTTCATCATTCTTTCGAGCACTTGATAACCCACCTCCTTTCCTCCTACTCGAGGCTCGCGGCGTATTTCGGGGGAACCCTGGAGCGAGCGATCAGGGTTGGGAGGTCGACGCGGATGCTAATTTTAGGCTTTCCTTCCTCGCCGGTGTCGTTGTTAGTCGGGTTTGTAATGTTGTTTGTGTTGTTTTTCTCTCTCCTCTTCCCCTCCTCTCCTCTCTCTCTCTCTCTCTTCTCTCTCTTTTCTTTCTCTCCTCTCTCTTTCTTTCTTTTTCTTTCTCTCTCTCTCTCTTTCTTCGTCTCTCTCTGTCTCTTTTTTCTCTCTCTCTCTCTCTGTCTCTCCCTCTTTTTCTCTCTCTCCCCCCCCTTCTCTCTCCCCTCTCCCCCCTCTCTCCCTTTCCCTTTTCTCTCTCTCTCTCTCTCTCTCTCTCTCCTTCTCTCCCCCCTCACTCTCCTCTCTTTCTCACTTCTCTCTCTCTCTCTCTCTCTTCTCCTCTCCTTCCTCTTCTCTCTCTCTCCCTTCCCCTTCTCTCTTCTTCTCCTTTCTTCCTCTGTGTACTAGTCTGGATTCCACGCAGATTTCATGTTATTCACAGATAGCCGTTGGTGATTTGCAGATAATTTGCTGGCTTATCGAAAGGCAGTGACCTTACGATGCAGCATTTCTTTGTTGTCATTTCATTTAATATTCATCTATTTCCATTTTTTGTGAGTGCAATACGATTTTTGTGGTAAACTTCATTTCTTTCTCTATCTTTTTTTGTGGATATAGTATAATGGCATTTTGTTTGTTTTAAAAAATAGTGAAAGCTCTCGTTGTGGAAAAGTTCTCTCTTCTTTTCTGTTCTGTTTGGGTTTATTTTTCTGTCTCTGTCCCCCCCCTCTCTGTCTCTCTCTCTCTCTCTCTCTCTCTCTCTCACTCTCTCTTTCTCTCCTGTTCCTTTTCACTCCAGTTATTCCTCTATTCGCGTATCTTACTATTCCTTTCCCATTGCTATTTCCCTCAAATAAAGCGAACATGTTCATTTTATCCTTCTTGCAATTGCAATATCAAAACCATTCCTATTTCCCTTGGAAGAACTCACAGTAAAGGGCCATTAGATGTTGATAGATTAACAGGAGAACTGAACAGAAAAAAGCTGAGTCATATATTTTTCACTGTGAGGATAATAATGTTCGTTTCGAGTGATTTAATGTGTGCGTGAGTGCCTGAGAGGAAGACGAGAGAGGGAGAGAGAGGGAGAGGGTGAGAGTGAGGGAGGGGATAGAGGGAGGGAGAGGAAGAGAGGGTGGAGAGGGAGAGAGGGAGGGAAAAAGAGGGGGAGGAGGAAGTGGGAGAAGGGGAGGGAGAGGGAGAGTCAGACAGACAGACAGAGAGAGAGAGATGAGAGAGTCAGATAGGCAAACATTCACACACACACACACACACACGCACACACACACACACACACACACACACACACACACACACACACGCACGCACACACACGCACACACACACACACATACACACACACACACAGAGACTTACACACACACACACACACACACAAAACTGTTTGTGTATCTGTTATGTTTACCCAAATAAGATGTTTAACCTTAAACGAATCACACCTAATTTCTTCCCACAAAAGAAAAATGCAGTTTGATATAATAAATAAATATATGAATCACATACTTACATATTAACCTACGTAATTACTGCATCACCCCATCAATATGCAACTAAAAAATGCAAAAGTTTAATTTAACAACGACATTTAGTTTCGAATTTCTTACCTGCGAAATTCTAACCAGCGTCAGTCAAAATTAAATCAATGGAAATTAATAGATATATTGATGAATTTATGCATGGATATATGAGTAAATAGATGGATAAATATATGATGAATAGATAAACGGATAAATGATGA